>NC_091130.1:153227951-153527951 GCF_040183065.1 Periplaneta americana
AATGAAATTAACAGCAAATTATCAGCACTTATGGCTTTACTGTTGGTAGTTCAAGAAAATAAATTACAAACATATTATTGCTGGCACATAATAACAATAATAATAATAATAATAATAATAATAATAATAATAAAATAGTGTCATCTATCTTAATTGTGGCTCTATTTGTTCAGGTTGTCGCGATTGGCAAGAAGTTGCTGGTGATGCAGTGGCGTCACTCCGCTGCCTGGACCGCCTGGTGCCCCGCCAGTGACACGGACACAGTCGACGGGTTCCAGTACATCAGGGTGAGTTGCCAGCTGCACTCAAATATTCATAGTTGTGATCAGAGACAGATTCACAGAAGAATTATGTGACAATATGCTGAAAAAGTGAATTACAGAAAGCAAAATCATCATACGTGTCACAGGAAAATATATTTTAAGAATAAGAAATATCGCAAGTGATCACAACGCATTGCTTGTTTCTGAGGTCTAGAAGGAGTTAAGTGACTTGTGTTAAAATCTGCCGCACGATTTGAATCATATTGCTACAGAGACATTCTCCAAGCTACTCTAGTTTTATCAGAAACTGCAGTTGAACTTTCTGTGCTTTAGACCAGCAGATGTGAAGCAATTAGGTTCTAATAATGCCAAATTATTATTTCGTCTTGTACCATGATCATGTGCCTGTAAAATAGTCTTATTATTATTTTGATGATAATATTTTTATAGAATATATGTATAAACTTGTTCAATATTATACGCATTGAATTCAGAAGTTGGATAATGAAAATGTTTCTTTGAAAAAAAATAATTTTTCGTTTTTGTAATAAATTTAATGGACTAAGATTAGTTTTTATAATTCCACTCCAAACAATAATTTCATATTGAATAATAGTCTGAAAACGGGTCAAATACACATTACGTAGAATGGAAGAAAAACAAATTTATTAACTGTTTTACGAAACTTCTTACAAATGTAAGTAATGTGATCAGACAGTTTTAAATTTTGATCAGTAATTATATCTTAATATTTCACATTTCTTACTTACTTACTTACTTACTTACTTACTTATGGGTTTTAAGGAATCCGATGTTCATTGCCCTCACATAAGCCTGCCAAGAGCAAGATTAATCCAATCTCTACCATCATATCCCATATCCATTTTAATATTATCCTTCCATCTACGTCTTGGCCTCCCAAAAAGTTTTTTTTCCCTCAGATCTTCCAACTAACACTCTATATTACCTTTCTGGATTCACCAATACATGCTACATGCCCTGCCCATCTCAAACTCTAGATTTTATGCAAATCTAGTCTTTCAGGTAAGGCTCCCTGTAAAGCAGATTTGAATAATTTCAAGGGAAAAATTGTTCCTGGGCCGGGTATCGATCCCGGGACCGCTGGTTGAACGTACCAGCGCTCTTTCCAACTGAGCTACCCGGGAACTCCACCTGACACCGTCTCAACTTTTCCCTCTATATCCACACAACTCGTGTGGGGATCGATACCCGGCCCCGGAACAATTTTTCCCTTGAAATTATTCAAATCTGCTTTACAGGAAGCCTTACCTCAAAGACTAGATTTGCATAATATATACGTCACGTTAACAGAAAACCACAATTCCAAGTCACACAGAGATTGTGTGCACTCGATGTGGGTCTCTGGCGTTTCGTCAGCCCACGCGAGTTGTGTGGATATAGAGGGAAAAGTTGAGACGGTGTCGGGTGGAGTTCCCAGGTAGCTCAGTTGGAAAGAGCGCTGGTACGTTCAACCAGAGGTCCCGGGATCGATACCCGGCCCCGGAACAATTTTTCCCTTGAAATTATTCTAGATTTTATGTTCCTAATTATGTTAAGTGAATAATATAC
Organism: Periplaneta americana; assembly: GCF_040183065.1. Taxonomy (NCBI): domain Eukaryota; kingdom Metazoa; phylum Arthropoda; class Insecta; order Blattodea; family Blattidae; genus Periplaneta; species Periplaneta americana. The sequence goes on from NC_091130.1 coordinate 153,229,805, forward strand.
TGCGTGCAGTTCTGCGTTGTGTAACTTTCTCCATTCTCCTGTAACTTCATCCCTCTTAGCCCCAAATATTTTCCTAAGCACCTTATTCTCGAACACTCTTAACCTCTGTTCTTCTCTCAAAGTGAGAGTCCAGGTTTCACAACCACACATTACAACTGGTAATAGAACTGTTTGATAAATTCTAACTTTCAGATTTTTTGAGAGCTGGCTGGATGACAAAAGCTTCTCAATCGAATAATAACAGGCATTTCCCATATTTATTCTGCGTTTAATTTCCTCTCGAGTGTTATTTATATTTCTTACTGTTGCTCCAAGATATTTGAATTTTTCCACATTTTCAAAGGATAAAATTCCAGTTTTATATTTCCATTTCGTACTAGTTCTGGTCACGAGACATAATCATATACTTTGTCTTTTCGGGATTTACTTCCAAACCTATCTCCTTACTTACTTCCTTCAAATAAAATTTCCGTGTTTTCCCTAATCGTTTGTGTATTTTCTTCTAACATATTCACGTCATCCGCATAGACAAGCAGCTGATGTAGCCCATTCAATTCCAAATCCTCTCTGTTATCCTGAACTTTCCTAATGACATATTCTAGAGCGAAGTTAAAAGTAAAGGTGATAGTGCATCTCCTTGCTTTAGCCCCCATTGAATTGGAAAACCTTCAGATGGAAACTAGCCTGCACGAACTCTGCTGAACATTTCACTTATGTATAAAATCTGTAACTGTCTGCAGGAGATCCAGGTGGCTGAGCCCCCACAGCTGATCACACTGGTGGACTCGTCACTAGCGGGTTCCTCGGGTGGTGGCGTGGCTGACAACCACATCTGCGTAGGCTACCGACATCAGTTCGACCTGGTCAATGAGCGGTCGGGCGAAGTGTCCCGCCTGCACGCTGTGGAGGGCAGCCGGGCTCATCTTGTGGCCGCCGTCGACCTTTACGAGGATGAGGAACCAGAACTGCTGCTCTGTTACAATCGTGAGCTTCTGTTCCTTTAATTTCATTACCTCATAAAAGTGTCTCCACATTACTTTATTTTTAAATTATACAGGGCGTCAGAAAAGTTCGTTTACAATGTTCCAGGGATGATAGGCTAGAATAGGTAAAACAGACACCTTTATTATGTGCTAAAACCTTTCAGACTGTCACTTCAATGCTAAGAGTTAATAAGTGGTGTGAAGAGTTGTGTTCAGACTCTGGTACCTGAATACAGTGATGTGAAAAAATGTTGTTCAAACTGTCAATTACAATTGATTTCTACGCACTACGGACTGTCTGATAGGCTACACTAAAAAATGTCAGAGTTTGTCAAATAAGCACTGCATCTTCAACAACTCTAGCAACCAGCTCTTCTGCCGTATTTGTCAGAATCTCGTAAATCAGACATTGCATATCCCCGCACAAAAAAATCCATAGGGGTTAGGTCTGGCGAACGAGATGGCCATCATACTGCTAGCAGAATGCAAACTTACCTTTCTTAGGAATTCACGGCTTTTTAAGTGACACATCACTTAATACACATGTTGTTGAGAAATAAAGGAGATGTTCTCACTGATGTTATTTTCAATTCTGCCAGGATATGTGGATTATTTTTGCACATTTTGTGTTTTAGAGTTCTCTGGGGAGAGACTAACAAGAAGTTAGGTTGGAGGGTCGAGGAGACCATGTATTCATTGTGACAATTCTGGCCTAGTATACATTCTCAAGTTCCTCCATAAAGTAGAAGTTTGTATGTGCTGTCGCAGAATCCTGTTGGAAAAGGCTACAACTTTAATTGATAGACCTTTGTTATAATTCTTGCATTATTGTAGATGTTCAAATGCGAATTTTTTTATTCATAAGATGTGTGAAACTTATGTCTACGAAGTCACTTAAGGAAATGTTAAATAAAATTACAGTATAATGATAAGATATTATATTGTTATGGGGAAAATTATCCTTAGCAGGAATCGATACACATGTTAATGAGAAGCATACATATTTCTTAACAGAGGAAAATCCCTCCCCAACTTTCCAGTTAATTCGTACACTAGACTCACCTCTATAATATGTATTTTAGAAATTAAATTTGGTTTCTTCTTTGTTACAGATACGTGTCATTTCCAGAAACTTTCTGAAGAAAGTGTCAGCAGCACAGAATTTGACTTTCATTGGAATTCTGTACCTTCTGCTATTGGTACGTTGCATTCCAGTACCATCAGCATTTACAGATTAATATTATTAGTAACTAAAAATAGCAGCTGAAGTAGAAGTAATGAAAGCTCTTAGAAGTTGTAGCATAAAATTAGTAGTATAACTGGTATGTGTGTATGTAATGCTCATTATTTAAGGGGAGAGGATGGTATTTTTTTGTGAAAAATGAGTAAATTTTCAAAAAAAAAATTTTTTCTTTAAAATAGTCTGTGATATGTGTGGAATGCATAGCATAAAATTTTGTGGGTATTTGTGCCCTTATCGGATGTTGAGTCGCCATTTTTAAACTTCCTTCGTTATGGATTTTTAAATCACTTGCCCACTTTTATTATTGTTTCTGGTAAATTAAATTAAATTAAAAAAAAAAGAATTTCTTTAAAATACCCTTTGATATGTGTGGAATGCATTGCATAACATTTTGTGGGTATTTGTGCCCTTACCGGATGTTGAGACGTCATTTTTAAACTTCCTGCGCTATGGATTTTTAAAACACAGCCCAGTTTTATTGGTTTCCAGTAACTTCATTTTTTTTTTTTTTTGCTACATTGCCAGACAAAAATGGATATAATTTCTGAACTATTAAAGATTCATGCATGAAATTTAGAACACACATTCTTTAGACTATTAGGAAACTTTTCCCTGTAACAGAATTTTGTTAATTGATTTCATTTTAAAAATACGTCCGTTTGTTTGCAAGAAAGGAAATCAGAAAATTGTTATTAAATTTTAATTGTTTATTTTACAAACGTAGGGACAAATATCAAAATTCTGTTACAGACAGTTTGCAGAACATGCTTTTGCAAATACATTGCAAAAAAAACGGTTTGAATCTATCTTTAAAAACGGTTTAGATATATCGGTTTTAGTACAATCCTGCATTGGGTATATTTTTTTCAAATTTGGGCCCCCAAATAATTTTTTCTTTTTCAAAATATTTATATTTGGTTGAGTTCCTACAGCTATGAGCTCTATACATACATACAAAAAATTAATATTTTACACCAAATAGGAAAAAAGTTTTAAAAAATACCATCCTCTTCCCTTAATAATGAAGTTATCTTCCTTCTTGCTTCCCAATATTTGGATGCAAGATCCACAAAATTCTCAAGAGATTCGCAATTTTCCATGTGCTCCATGTTCATATCCTCTTCCTTTGTCAATTAGCCATTCCGATGAAGTTGTTTACTGAGACAGTCGTGACCCATAACCAATCTGAACATGGCCACAGCGGATTTTCGAGGTGGATCAGGGATTAATATTAAATCTTTCAATGAAGTTTTATATCTTAAATTTTGATGTTCAAATGCTGTTCGTTGCAGTGTGTGCCTTCCCATATATCTTCGCCTTCACAACCGACTCGATGGAGATCCGCCTGATAATCAACGGGAACCTGGTCCAGACCATGGTGCTGCCCAAACTAGTCCTCATCTCTTCAAAGGTGAGCGAGCATTATGCACAATTCGACAAACTGCTAATGTAGTGAGAAATAAAAATGTGAAATTAAAGGCATTGGTCCCTTTCTACTACACTTATAATATTCCTTCGCTTACAAAGAAATATAAGTAAAGGCAGAATTCTACACAGTGTTAAAAAAAGTCGCAGTGCTGTCAGTTTGACAAGTGAGACAGCCCAGTACAGGGAAGTGATTGGTAGACAGTAATAAATTTAATAAATGAATGGATAAATGAATCAATAAAAACATAAATCAATAAGTCAATAAATATATAATTAATTCACTAAATCAATAAGCCAGTAAATAATTAAATAAATCGACCCTCCCAAGTACTAACATTGTAACTCAATTTTTTATGGTTTTGAGTTGTCCTAGTTAATATGGTCTTAAATTGTTTCTTTTTCTTCCAGTACTATCATTGTAACTCTAAACCTCCCCAATTATATGTAAAATCTTATTGTTACTCTACATATCTGTATACACTAATTTACACGATCATTTTAAAACGTCATTTTCATCTCCTGAAAAATGTAAGAAAGTGAGTTACAATGTTAGTACTTGTGAGGGTCGAAATATAAACAATTACGTAAGTAAAGAAATAAATGAAGAAATAAAAAAAATTAATTATTTAACAAATACATACATACATACATACATACACAAATACATTAATGAATGAATGAATGAATGAATAAGTGAGGAGATGGGTGAGTGAGTGAGTGAGTGAGTGAGTGAGTGAGTGAGTGAGTGAGTGAGTGAGTGACTGAGTGAGTGAGTGAAGAAGTGAGTGACTAAAAGAGTGAAGAAGTGAGTGAGTGAGTGAGTGAGTGAGTGAGTGAGTGAGTGATTGAATGAACGAATGAATGTATGAGTGGAAGGGTGGGTGACTGAATGAATGAATGAATGAATGAATGAATGAATGAATGAATGAATGAATGAATGAATGAATGAATGAATGAATGAATAGCCACCACTTTCCGAATCACATAATATGATGGAAGTGTTTACCACTTGTCAGAAGACACAAGTTCACTTATATACGTTTATTTGATAGCATTTTAATAAGATCATCCACCCCATGTTTTTGATTGCGTGTAGGTGGTAGATCGTTAAAAATTTTTTGGGGTTTTGGTAGACTGATGATTTTTACAGTATCCCAAAAAATAGTTTGGTGGCACTAGATCTGGTGAACACGGAGATCAAATTTCTTACGAAACTTTTCTTTCACTGGATTAGAGCTAAGTTGGAGCATTGTCCTGTTGGAAAAAAAGCATTTGTAATTTCAGTTTCAATAATAGGAAGTAGAATCTTACATTGGTATCAACTGAACTATAAAAAAACAGGGGTCTGATTATTCGCCAACGAGATATCGTGTTCTATACCAATTTTTTGTGAATATAAACCGAGTTTATTTCATAAAAAATAAATAATACTCTTTACTCAGTAAGAATTCTTAACCTGAAAGGAAGGATCACAAATGGCATAACAGCCATCAGTCCTGTCATCATTCAACATATCTAGATTATGATGAAGAAATTGTATTACAGTAATGAAAGTGTAATGATAAAATAATTTTCACATTTATGACTTTCATTTTTGGAGTTAAATACAAGTTTTTAATTGTATATATTTATTGTTTCTTTTTCAGTGGACTTGATTCTAATGCTTTTGTGTTCCCAGAATGATATTTTCTTTGCTACGACGGCCCCAGAGTTCTTCCATAACAAGACAGAGAGACTGCAAGTTGACAGGCCAGAGAGGGATCCAAGTGTCTCCCCACCATCATCCCCACATTGTAAGTAACTGTGCAAACAAAATATATTGGCATTTGTGGCTTTTGTCAACAATATGGTTGTTTCTATTTCTCAGTGTATTTAGACTTTGCATATCCAGGTGTATTTCTGTATTACTTTTGTTCATAGAAACTAAGAAGTAACTTCATTTTCTTGATAGAGATTAGGTTTTGGCAAAAATGTTGTTTAAGCGATTTAAAAATAATTTGGAAATGGCACAAAATTAATATATTTGGACTTTGCATAATTAGGTGTATTTCTGTATTACTTTTGTTCATAGAACTGAAAAGTAACTTAATTTTCTTGATAGAGATTAGGTTTTGGCAAAAATGTTGTTTAAGCGATTTAAAAATAATTTCAAAATGGCGTTAAATTACATATATTTGGACTTTGCATAATTAGGTGTATTTCTGTATTGCTTTTGTTCATAGAAACTAAAAAGTAACTTCATTTTCTTGATAGAGATTAGTTTTTGGAAAAAATTCCGTTGAAACGAATTAAAAATCATTTTGAAATGGCGCTAAATTACTTATATTTAGACTTCGCATATTCAGTGTATTTCTGTATTATTTTTGTTCATAGAAACTTAAAAGTAACTTCATTTTCTTGATAGAGATTAGTTTTAGGAAAAAATTCCGTTGAAACAATTTAAAAATAATTTTGAAATGGCGCTGAATTACATATTTAGACTTCGCATATTCAGGTGTATTTCTGTATTATTTCTGTTCATAGAAACTTAAAAGTAACTTCGTTTTCTAGTTCGAGATTAGGTTTTCTCAAAACTGTAGTTAAAATAATTTTAAAATCTGTGAAAATTGGCCTAAAGAAATGCTTTGATTTTCATTTATTTTATACATGTTTGTAATCAGCATTTAGCTCAATGGTCTTCTCATCTGCTATTTTTCTCCCTTTAGTTTAAAATCATATTTGCGATTGTGTTTTGTTTCATTCTACGGAATTTTATCTCTTTGGCATTGTATTGTGTGTTGAACATTAACGATTTATTTATTTCTTCATTGAATATACTCGTATACCATTCTATCTGTATAAATATTTACAATTGAATTGCTGCATTTCATCTGATTGTTAGAGAACTGTTAGTATGAATCTATGTTAAGAGAAATAAGAAATATAGCCTAATTTATTCAAGAAGGTAAGTCTATTTTGTAGAAAACACCACAACAATGCAAGAGTCTGATCATTTGACGATTTGCTAGTGGAAGTGACGTCAGAATAGTGTGACGTAAGTAATTTCTGTTACTAAGGAAGTGACGTCAGATATTGAAGCTTCGTAACATGTTGTCCATTTCATCTTGGAGCATAAACATTTAATGTTAAATGTATTGTTACATTTCTTATTATTATTGTGTGTGTTGCTTTGTTATTTTTAGTTGATGTCTGATTTTTTTATTCGTATAATTTTTAATACTATCAACGTTACAATAACTAATTTAGAGATATCCGATTTTCGAGAATGATTTTTTCACAAATTTCCGCTAATCGGACCACAGAGTTAATTAAATATCTTATAAGTATGAACAAGACTCGTTCTGTCCAGGGAACAAAGTGCAGGTGCAGGTGTTACGTGCTGTCTCTTCTCACTTTATAGATCTCTTGGATATGAAACAACAAGTTTTGATGGTGAAATCATTGCAATAAGTGAAAGTCTCAGGAATCTTCTATGCCACATCAATAAATTTAAGAATGCAGTTATATTGTCAGACTCCAAAGCAGCTTTTCTATCAATAGTCTCCAGACAGACACCTTCATCTCAAACAGGAGAAATAACTAAAATGGTCTCTCAATTAATGTCACTCAATAAAAGAATTGTATTCCAATGGATACCATCCCATTGTGGAATCCTGGGAAACGAGAATGCGGATGCTTTAGCAAAGAAGGGCAGCACTGCTACTTACAGACCTGTTACTAAATCTACGTATTACTCTGTGAAAAGATTTATTAAATCTACATACTTAGACTTCAACAAACAACAATCTCACGGGAAAAAATGGAACTCTCTGCATCAAAATCCACAGTTAATTCCCGATTTATCACGAAAATCGTCTGTAGCTGCATTTAGATTGGCAACAGGTCATGATTGTTTGGCCAAACACCTGCATAGAATTGAAATATATCAGTCCTCTAACTACCCATTGTGCAACTCAAACCAAGAAATGGATTCGGAACACCTCAAAATCTGTGCTTCAGTGGCTGACCATGATAATATCTTTGAAAAATATTGGAGTGCAAGAGGTCAAACGCCTGGCATTAGAAAACAACAACAACAACATATACTACCGTCTATTAGTAAAGTCCTTAAGCCTATTTTTAAATACATTTTTGGTTATTGGTAAAGCCTTTAGTAAGTCTGCAGGTAAAGCATTCCAATCCCTGATAGTACGATTGAGAAAAGAAAACTTTCCAGTGTCCGTCCTCTGTCTTCTTTCCCTTAATTTATATGAGTGGTCGTTCCTTGAAGAGTAATTTGGCGGCTGCAACCTATTTTTTATTTCTCTCCAGGCAGGCTCACCTCTGTATGTTTTGAACATCGTGCATAATCAAATTCGCATTCTCCGGTCAGCGAGTGTGTCCCATTTTAATGGTGAATTACTGTATTACGACAACTCTTGAATCTTTTCCAGAGCCTTTTTTATCAAGACTTTCTATACATGCATGCTGTTGCATCTTCTCGTGATTGAAATGTGTTGGAGAAATGCTTGTATTCACAGGTTAAGACTCGGTGTTTCTATTATCTGTACAGCATCCTCTCCCGAGGCGCGGCCCTTCCGCCTCTATCGCATTCCTCTGCACACCCTGAGCGGGGTGGTTGCACCCTGCGAAAGAAGGTGTCCCACGCCATCGGAGCCACCAGCGGACACAGCCTCAGAGCCACGCCATCACGCTGACAACAGCTCGGGGTCATTCCTGCTGGCAGAGCCATCTCGCGGCCTCAGCAGGAGTTGCTCTTCGTCACCCACTCCCCACCAACCACCTGGGTCTACGTTCCTTGCGCCCAAGTGATGGCGAGGACCTGCATCGCTGTCAGCCCTTTCACTGTTAGTCTGGTGGCTCCTCGTAGGAGTAACGAGAAAATTACTGCTCGCTTAACACAGGCGAGGGCCCGTCCGCTATCTAGCCCCGGATACATTGCAGACTATCAACTTACGGTGTCAGCCCTCATTTTTCTACTATCCTCTCACGTTGTCAGCCGGAGAACTTTGTAATCTCTCCCCCAGAGACAACTAAAACATTTGTCCACGAAGCAAGAAACTTTATGAGCGCCATATAGCATACCAGTGAATTCTCCATGCAATCCTCACAATCAGGGATAAGAATCATTCATATCCCATACACAGAGTGTCTCAGGAGGAAAGTAAATACTTCAAGATAATGTAGTTTGCGTTAATCTACATCGATTTAACCTGATTATGTCCGAAATGTAACAGTTGGGAAGTTATTGAAGGGCGTACTTAAAAATTTTTTTTAGTAGGTTATTTAAAATGCTTTATCAACATCTTAGGTAATTTAGCGTCTGAATGAGATGGTGATAATGCCAGTGAAATGAGTGTGGGGTCTAGCACCGAAAGTAACCCAGCATTTGCTCATATTGGGTTGAGGGAAAACCCCGGAAAAAACCTCAACCAGGTAACTTGCCCCGACCGGGAATTGAACCCGGGCCACCTGGTTTCCCGGCCAGATGCGCTAACCGCTATTCCACCAGGTGTGGACGCGAACTTTTAAATGGAGAGAGGCGTTATAGACATATTTCTACGGTTTTAGAACATTGTGATAAGATACATTATTTCATAATTATGTACAAATTCAGTAAGAAAATAAAATAATTATGCAAGACCAATGACTAAGGTTGCCCTTCTTATGAATTCCATGAATTGCAAATTAATATCAGGTAGGCCCTACCGGTACCGGTTCTCTTTCCGACCTCAATGAAACACTTGGTAGCTTGCAAGTTTCATATAACTTCCGGTAAACACGGGAAAACAGCTAGATGGAACCCTTCGATTGGGAAAACGTAGTCTGTATTCCTCAACAGCAGCCAAAGCATTGCCATCACAAAATCAATAAACTAAAAGCTTGTCTGCATATTCACTATGCGAATGCGCGAATTAAATGTCAAGTGAACGTGTATTCAGTTGTGTGTGTTGCATAGGCGTTGTGGAGCTCAGATGCTGCCGTGTACAAAAGATCTGATGTAGCAGAAACAGAATCGCAAGACATTTGAGTATTTCTCCCTTTAATTTATCTCCAACTGTAGGACTTGGGATATAGGCTAACCCAAACTACATTATCCTGAAGTATTTTACATTCTCCCTGCGATACCCTGTAATATATTTATATGACACAAGAGACCCGTTTGTATCTCATTTCCAAAGAAAGCCATGATAGAGATATTATCACTCACAATTAAGTCTACGGTCCTTGGCCAAGTTTGAAGCCACGTACATTTGTATCACTAAACCATCCCTAACGACAGAGCTTATATCTCCATTATTTATATTTTTAGTGTTTTTTTCTTTATTTGAGGTATCTTAATATAGAGGTGGAAGCGTGTATGTTGGAACTGTTAAGATTTATTTAGACACGTTCATTGTCACTAAAAGTCGACTAGAAGAAATTTCAAAGGTATTTTCCCATAAAATTTCGGATTTTATATTGTATCACTATATTTTTTTATATCCAAATACAAAAAATGCGCCAAATTGTGACGCCAATTCCAGTGTTTGCACTGAAGGAAAGTGACGAAGCAGACGTTGACTAGCTATCAACACCCTGTGACACATACTTTTTGCTTTGTGCTTTAAAGACACGGTGGATAATGAAAATCGCAAGTCCAATGCCATGATAATAAGGGATGACGTCATTGATTTCTGTCTACTTATCAACTCTGTCTGTCTGTCTGTCTGTCTGTCTGTCTGTCTGTCTGTCTATCTTAATCTAATTTATGTATCCTAATCTAATCTAACTCCTAATCTAATCTATTCATCTTAATCTAATATATCCTAACTTGTCGCCCAAAGTAGCGCAGTTGATATAGCGCTGGCCATCTATGCTCGAGGTTGCAGGTTCGATCCTGGCCGAGCTCGATGGCATTTAAGTGTATTTAAATGTGACAGGCTCATGTCAGTAAATTTACTGGCATGTAAAAGAACTCTTGCAGGACAAAAATTCCGGCACACTGGCGACACTGATATAACCTCTGCAGTTGCGAGCGTCATTAAATAAACCATAATTTAATTTTTATCCTAACCTAATGTATCTATCCTAATCTACCTATTCTAATATAGTGTATCCTAATCTAATATATGTATCCAAATCTAATCTAATCTAATCTAATGTACCTATTATAATGTAATCCAAATTTATTCTACCTATCCTAATCCAATCTACCCATCCTAATCTAATTGATATATTCTAATCTACCTATCCAAATCTAATCTACCTATTCTAATGTAGAGTATCCTAATCTAATCTACCGATCCTAATCTGTCAAGCAAATCTAATCTATCTAGCCAAATCTAACCTATGTATCCTAATCTAATCTAACTATCCTAACTTAATATATCTATCCTAATATAATTTGTCCTAACTTAATCTAATCTACCTAAGTAATCTAATTTATCTATCCTAATCTAATTTACTCCGATCTAATAGACTTACCCTAATCTAATACATCTATCCTAATCTAATCTATGTATCATAATGTAATCTATCTAGCCGAATCTAACCTACGTATCCTAATCTAGTCTATGTATCCTAACCTAATCTATCTTAACCTAGTGTATCTATCCCAATATAATCTGTCCTAACCTAATGTAGCCTACCTATCCTAATCTAATCTGTTTTAATTTCATCTATATATTCTAGTTTAATCTTTCTGTCCTAACTGAAACTATATATTCTAGTCTAATGTATCCTAATCAATCTATGTAGCTACCTACCTACCTCTCAGTTATCTGTATGTCTATCTACCTATATATTGTTTGTATTTTTATTTATCTATATTTATTTACGTGTCTGTCAGGATCGGATTTTACTTTTCGTTTGTCTTCTGTTTTCTTCAGCTTATTGCATTTATCACCATATAATTATGTCGCATATTCTGAGAAACCTGTAAAATTTATATTCAGAATTGTTTCATCATGACTGATTAAACGAAGAACATGGATAACAGAAATGCTGCACCTCCCAAGTGAAAGTTCATGCCTGGCCTATGTTATTCATAATTATGTCCGAAGGACACGGAAAGCCATTGCCACCTTAAAAATAAATAATTCCTCCAGCATTATTTTTATGTATGGGGCGGGAAGTCGTTCACTATCTATCACTGGATGCACTGCAGTCTTGATTTATTATGCCTAATTTTTTTTTTCTAATTTGTTTGTCAGAAGTCCCTACTGTCTCGTTAGACGTTGGCCTGCAGAGATTTCTTTCCGCAAAACAGGAAACTTTATGGACAATAAATAGATGGCCTGTAATTATTCCCTGAAGCTCTCTCGTTCAGGGAAGGTTTCTTTCGTGTGTTGAAAATCTACAACATAGGACTCCCGGTGTTTCTTCTTTTCCGAAGCAAGCCATACAAAGGAAAGACAGATGTAATTTGAATCTGTACACACACACACATACATACATACATACACACACTCGCAAAGGAGTAATTGTCTACGTCACTAGATGTTTGAATGACATTGAGAAATGAAGTGATTTAAAATGTGGTTAGTAGTGATCTTACTTCACCGTGAATTCACACGTGATCTTAACAGTGAAAGGGTTGCACATCTTTTTGTGCACATCACAAGTTATGCTGTAAATTCATAAACATATTTTTGAATGATTAAAATATTTTTTCATGTACGTTGTATAGTACAAAGCTATATTTGTGATGTGGTAGAATATATTGTAACAATTGTCAGTACACATTTTTCAAAGACCAGCAAAAAAAAAAAAAAAAGAAAAAGAAGAAGGTCACGTTGCAGTCTACGAACATTGTTATTAGAGAGGCTGGTTCCTGTACCAAATAATCATAATGTTGTTACTGAAGATTTCATGACCAAAGCAAATGATCGTCGTCAACCTGCTTCTCTTGTGTGATGATAGCACAATATTTCTTAATAACACAAACATACTCTGGTTTCAATTTTTTGTGTCGTCAGGATTGTCTAGTCTCTTGTTGGTTATTATATTATTATGAAGACTTACAAGAGAATTCTCAACAATTGCTCTGTATGAAGATACCGGTAACTAAATATGTATGTATATTTATTTAATCATTCAAATAAAATAGGTCGTTATGCAGTTACTGCTGACAAACTTCGTAGGGTTTTATGTTAGAGCTGTTACTGATTTGTGATGTTCATATTACGCAGGATTTGAATAAATCGGAGATTACACTCTTCATTTGAAAATATAACAATTACTAAGAATTTTGTGGAATATGATTACACTTTAGAGTTTATCAAACTCATCGAGAATTATTATAAATCCAGCATTCTTGGGTTTCAATTCCCTGTAGAAAAATGGAAGTTCATGTGCGTCCCATTCAGACTGAAGTATTTTGTTTTTGTTTTATTCTGTATCGTGTTAAACAATGGTCTTAAGCAATATTGAGCACATGATCAAGGAATCCCATTATGTCCGATTATTATCATCATCATCATAATCATCTCATTATTAGGCAATTAGTGTTATAAAATAAATTCAATTTACTAGCAGAGATTTAGGTTAAGTTGGATTAGGTTTCATCTATGTTTAGCTTATCTTTTTTTCTAGTCCATGTTAAACAAAATAATGAAATAAAATAAAATGAAATATCCTGCTTCAGAATTATTCTTTATGTACATTGAGTACAACTGTGAATACTATAGAGTGTATCAGAAATACGGCTATACGTTTGATTGCAGCGTGTGTTAATAGTATTTTCACAGTCTAGTATATACAGTCACGAAGCTTGAGTTGTTGAGGGTACTAGGAACAACAGACTGTGCAGGTACTATTTCGCATTGCCTGCAAGGAGGCGATAGTAGCGATCCTAGTGGTTAGCAACTATCTATGGATGCATATTTACTACATATTGAGTTTCGTGACTGTGTTTAAGAGGCTTGGAATACCTACATCTATTATTCCGATTGTAACTTTAGCTGCATTGAAAGGATCATTTGAGGACCTTTTTGCAAAACTTGCTAACTGCAAAATTTGCAAAATTGAGATTTTGGTGGATTTGTTAACATAAAGCAGGCTGCTATACGATGTTAAAGTTATCTTAGTAAAATTGAATTATTTCTCTTCATTATAGTTTGTCAAAGTGTGAGGGTTGCATCTATAACCTATTTGTTTTCATTCAGTTTTTGTCTCTCCTGTAAAATTTAGTTTTTTTTCAGTTAGCAAGGTTTGCAAAAACGGTCCTCAATTGCTCTCCTGAAGCATCGCCTATATTCGAAATGAAACCAAGTTCATTAGCATTCTTTACTTCTTTGTAACACTTATCTCTCTAAAACTAGGTATATTTCCACCGATCACAAAATGTATTTGCAGCTATGTACTTGTAGGAGTTTCATTGTCAAAACAAAATTAATGGTTCACTGAACTTGTAAACATTTATATGGTTAAGTACTCTTTGTCCCTTGTGGCAGCTCACGAATAGTGAGAAGATTTCTAAATTCTCTAGACTATGGTATTATTGTTACAGAAAATATGACATTACTGTTGGAAAGACACTTCTTCAAATTAAACAAGTCACTTACAATAATACTAAAAGATATTGTTACTAGTCCAAGGAACAGATTTTGGAAGACAATGCTAGCATTCCTTTCAGTGGGGATGCACAACAAGCCTTTTAGGCTGACGTGTAGGAGGCTTTTAAGACTCTTTAAAACGCCTTCTGTTATGTAACCTAACCTACAACAATACTAACCAAGTCACTTTATTACCTCAAACTGTTCAGCATTCACACAAAATCATAATTTGCAACGCTTTGGGAAGTTATTCATTGATTTATGATACATTGCATTGAAATAGCATGAATTTCTTCCTCAATTGCTATTTTCAGCATGTCAACATCGTGTGGTTTCCAGGCATAAACCTCTTCCTTCAAATAACCTCCCAAACAATAGTCGATTTTTGTGGGCTAGTGTTGAAAGCTTCCAGAATCATTCCCATTGTTGCTGCTGCATCCTTTCTACTATGAGGGCTTACAGGAGGTTTTCCTTTCTGGATGCTTCCCTTTGCCACCAGTTGTTTTCTCCACTTGCCTACAGTTGACAGCTGCAATGTTACGTTAAAATCACGTCTCTCCAGTCTTTGGCCTCACTATCATTACGTACGTTATTGCCCACGCTCAAACTGTAATTTTCTTGAATTTAAATACTATTATAGTCACAATCATGCCATGGTATGAAAGAAAAATTTCACAACCTCGAGCAGGATTCCAACCTGTGAAATTTTTCTTTCATACCATGGCATGATTGTGACTATAATAGTATTTAAATTCATTAATATGTCACATCAACGGACGTATATACATCATCCAACATCGTAAGATAATGACTGTAATTTTCTATTGAATGTTGAGCGCCATCTTGACTAATGACGTAAGCTTAGCATTGTTGTAGTGTGGTATTATTGTTATTTGAAGAATTGCCTTTCCAACAGTAAAATAATATTTTCTGTAATAATAATACTGTCATCACACAACGCAATCAAACTTATAGCCGTATTTGTGATATACCTGGTAGAATTATACCTTCTTCTTTTTATTGTTTCCAATAAAAAATATATAAGCCAAGCACTAATGCAGTATTTAACATAACCTAAATGTCTTTTAGTAAAATGCTTGTTCATTAACCAAATTATAGAAGTTCTGTGTTGGGTAATATTCTTCATTTCCGATGAGTTCAATAAAGTCGCAAACAATCATATTCTAGTGATAATGTGGCAATTACAAAAAATGCCCCAGTTATCTCATTTCCTGTAACAATACTGTGAAACAGTCTTATTATGAAATAATATTAGCAGTCTTATCACAAACTGTGGTTTACAAAGTTTGTCCTTGAAATAAAGAAAAATATTTCCCAGTTTTCAAATGTCTATTTTTATGTAAAAGTGGAATTTCTTAATTGTTATTCTCTCTTTCGCAAGGATTTATAAAGAGTAAAATACTGAACGCCTTCAAATAAACTTTTCCCTTATCTCAATTTTGCATGCAATTTGATGTGGTTATATTTCTCTCACTCTGTACAAATTTGACGTCACTATACATCCACCAAGTTATTACATAATCCAAGCAGTATTGCATACGTAAATCGTAGAAAATTTTTCAGATAAAGTTTATTAGAAATGTATAAAGTAGTTACGTTGTAATATTATATGGAACTGAACACTGAATTCTGGAATTGAAAACCTACCAGTATGTAGGCCTACTCTAAGACGAGGTCTCGAAATAAAAAACAATTAAGTTTTAATAAGTGCATGTTTTACTATGAAATTAGAAAGGAATTATTGTAAAGAACAGATATAAACACGAAAATTAAAAGACTTGAGAAAAAAGTGATTAGATGTTATAGTAAAAATACATCTTCTATTTCAAATTGTTTCATAACTAGAGATCTACATTCAAAATTTGGAGCCAATAATTGCAACAAAAAGAATAACATGTCCTAATTATTATTCAGATAACGTCTAAACTCTTTGACATGTTTGGGCGAGACATTTGTTTTTGTGACCTTTCCACCCCACGCCCCACTACCGTACCATACTTAGGGCCAATTTCACCAAGCTTATTTAACTTATATGTTATTAAAGCCTATTTAATTGACACTTAAAGGGGCAATGCATTTCACCAACAGAAACTGGGTTTTAAGCTCTCAATAAACTACATTTAAGTTAATTGATCAATATTTGGTCATTTGAATAATAAATTCTGCATTAATGACAATAATTTTCATCATGGCGAGGAGAATGATGGACTTGATATTTGAAAATGATGATTTCTCACCAAGAGAAGTGAAAATAATTTCCGAAAGAGAAGATTATTTTAATACAGTAGACGAAAAAGATTTGCAAATGCGGTTTAGGCGAAGCAAAACATAAGACTTGTATATTTTGAATAATACAGAAGGTGATTTAGAATTACCAACTGGTAGTTAAGTACCGGTACCGGTACTTCATAAATATTTAAATTATATATTTATTGAAGAATTGTTTAATCAATCTTCGGTTGCCTAAAATATGGCAACTAAAGTAATATGATTAACATATTTATCATGTAAGCCTAATATTACATTTGAAGGCACTAGAATAGTGCAAATTCATGAAATCTTCTTATTTTGCTTGTTGCATATTTCCTTATATGTACTGTGATGTTATCCCGTTTTGTCTTCAATATTGCTGAAGAAATTGTGATGAGATTTTTTTTTTTTAGCACTGAAATCTTTTTCAACTTATTTGCAATCTTTCTTCTTTCCTTATAAATTCTGCCCATTCTTATTTTTTTTGTTTTCGATGATTTTAATATGTTTCGAGATTACCTCTGTTTATGACGTCATTTTATTGTTATAATATAACAAATGATGTCAGATGGAGATGCTTTCTGAGAGCCCTATGTTCCACCTAGGAGAAGCGTTCTTGCAACACTGCATCACTTTAATATTAAATGAAAATCCTTATGTAAATAGTATGCGACCTTTGATGTCTGAACTTAATTCTTCCTGTCAACATCTAAGTCTCTCTTGTCCAGTTGAACTTCGTAAATCTGTGCCTAGGAAATTAAGAGGGGAATTAAGAAATGCAGAATTCGAATAATGGAAAGTAATGCCTGGAAGAGGCAGAGGTGTAGAATTGTACAGCCAAGTACCTAAAGCCAACGCCTGGATTTTTAATAAGTCTGGACTATCTACATCTGAATGGGTAACCTGCCTCAAAATGAATGCCAATTTAGAAGCAGTTAGAGGAGTACCTGGTCGCTCTTTGGACGGATCCCGGTGCAGACATGGCTGCCCGGAGACTGAAACCCTTGCCCACGTCCAAGGTCAGTGTAACAGAGGTTTACTCCTCCGAAATGCCAGACACCATCATGTTCGATCCTTAATTGCAACTGCTTTAAGAAAAAAGTCTTGGATAGTAGAAGAGGAAGTTTTTTGCCTTGCTACTAATGGCTCCTCTAGACGTATTGACATCATAGCGTATTCCCAGACTACCAAGAAAGGATATATAATTGATCCTACCATAAGGATTGAAACGGGGAGTAGCCAGTCGGAGGATGTCAATAAAGAAAAGATCAACATTTAAATCTGCCAACAGTTGATTACTTCAAAGCAAAATGCCAGCTTGAAGACATCGAGGTGATTGGTCTTCTTATTGGAGCTCGTGGTGTAACTCCCAAGTTCTTTGAAAGCTTCAGGAAGACTTTTAAACTACCACAGACACTTACTGCTGACATCATAACTTCAGTTTTGAAACGCTGTTGCCAATTCTGAGTCATCATATTCACTCTGTTTAATTTTTTTTATTCACTTTATATTCATATATGTTTATTTTAATTTTCTTTCTACAAAATTTATGTCAACATTTAATATTGTAAACTTCATGTAGGAGAGTATACTGAGTCCTTCTGGGCTACCTCCAATGGGAGGCAGTTATTATCTTATCTGGGAATATTGATTGATTGAATATAACAAATGAACTAACTCACTATGTAGATCACTGCTTACATTAACAAGGCTGATATTGTTCGGAATTACGATTTTACTATGATTCTGAAGGCCGTTGTGATTTAATTGAGAATTAAAATAATTGACTTTATTTTAAATGTGTATTAGTTTGGTGAAATGCAAACGAATTAAATATAATTTAAGTTAAATTACAATTAGTTAATTGTAGGGTAATAACAAGTTGATAAAATTGGCCCTAAATGCGTTTCATATTTGGATTTAAAAAGACATAGCCTACATTTATGAAACATGTGAGATTTTGACATCAGTTCGCAGACTTACATATTAGACAGCTTTTATCTTATAATGCCCTGCCCTTTCATTTAATGGTAGACATTTGCAGATAAAAATTTGAACTTTATATTTGATTATGTTTTATTACTTGTAAAACATTTTCTGAATAATAATAATATGGCTTAGAAATAAAAATATTAATAAAATAAATAGATACAATATCCCTGATTTTAAGAGAAGAAACTTGGTGGGTGTATAGAATTGTGTGTGTGAGCTGGTGAACCTGTTTTGTGTAATATTCCGTGTTCCTGCAGCACCATAACTTTAAGAAGGCATACTGTTCCAGGTGATAATGAATGAAGTGAGATTTGTAAGGGTCTTCGAGCCCTTTAAGTGATGTCTAACTTTTCGAGTTGTAATCTCACGTACTCCATCCCAAGACTTAACTTAACGTCAGTGCCTATCTTCCCCTGTAGCCGTACTAGGCATTTCAATCTTTGTTGTTGTGACTATTGCTCCGATCTTGGAGTTAACTTTTGACTAAATGCATAAATTTGCCTTGTCTCTGTGTGTTTTTATTATGTGTGTCCTATATCACCAAAAGGGCTGCTCACATGCAGTTTGCTAGTTTTGTTTCTGGGAATATCGAATTTTCTGTTCTCGACTTGAACTATTATACCTTTACAACTTTAATTAGTTATAATTTCTCTTTGAGAGTTAATATATACTTATAAATGATGAAAATGGTGAAGGTTTATATGGATCGCCTTGTAGTTTAATTTGTCGACGTTTTCCACAATTGCAGATAAGTGCTTAACAGTGCCTTGAAACAGATGACATCCAATTCCTCCCAAATCCCATCCTGGTCTCCATTTCGTGATCATATCTCATAGAGCAGAGGTACAGACTACGGAAAGGTTTCAATAGGCAGTGGTGTATTTCACCCTGGTTCTGTGAATTCCAAGTATAAGCTACTGGGTCAATTCTGTTTGAACAGAAACAATTGGTTACATACAGCCATATAGAAAACAAAATTGGAGCAACTTCCTGCTAGCAAAGATAAAGGGGTTGTTAGTTCTGAAGAGAATATTTCACTATGAAATTGTTTAAATGTGAATAAAATATAACTTTTTATAAATGCAAATTTTGACGATAATATGAAAATGAGAAAAGTCCCCTGATGTCATTCAGTCTCGAAAAGTAGTACCTTGGCACAGCCAGGCCTGAAATACACTCCTGCCAATAAACCAATTGTAGTGAGGTGTATGATTAATATGCTTTATTTATTATTAAGAAAGAAGTGTGCACAAACGTGCAATTTAGTTTGGTATGAGTTACTTCTCTTTACTATATTCCACCAGTGACTTCGTTCTATTCACACATTTACTAAAATGATATTTTGGACACACTTCGTTGCACAGTTTGCACACGCATTCGGGGGAAGGTTCGTGCTACTCTGATCTTCTGCACAGTTTGTGTGAACTGCTAGTCTTGTTATGGTGCTTCGTAACTTGTTGTTCGGCCCTGTCCAGTTGCGGTTGATCATCGCGTCCGTTCCATAGAATTCACTTTCTATTTCCGCCTTCTCTTGCATGACCGTGCGTAGTCGAAGTTCTGGTGCGGTAGATGGCAGCATGAGTCTGCTTCGTAGTTCCTCTATCAGGAAGGGTTCTCACCCGAGTTCGTACGCCATTCTGGAGGGTGCATATTTTGAGATTCCCAGTGCTGCTTTTAAGAACCTTGCTTTGACATTCTCCATGGTCTTGAGGTCATTGTAGTTTAGCCGGGTCCATGTGATGTCCAGTCCATAGGGAGTATCTTGGCATAGAAAAGCTGCATGGCTGTGTTGGGTAATGTCTGTTATGTCGTGGATAGCTATTACTGCGGCCGTTGCTCGTTCTTGAGTGTGGATTCTGAAGGATTTTGCTGTCGTCTGTATCGTTACACCAGGTATTTAAATGCATTTGTAATTTGCAGGGGTCGATTTTGTATCCAGATTGTGTCACTTTTTGCTATTCTTCCTCCCTTTCTGAATACCATTTGGACAGTTTTAGACTGGTTTATGAGCAGACCGTTTTCGTCAGCCCAAGCTGAAAGGTTGTTCATGGAGACCTGTAGCTCTCTTATGTTGGTAGACCCGAGCACCATGTCGTCTGCGTACATGTACATCGCTGTTGAGGGAGCCTGTGTCTGTATTACGTCCGCTGTCATGACGTTGAAAAGGAGCGGGCTTAGAGGGTCTCCCTGTGGTACCCCTCTAGTTTGGCAGACTTCCTTGGACTTCTGGACTGTATCGTCTATTTGAATGAAGTTTTGCGCTAATATATTGCGGACCAGGTTGAGGACGTGTTTGTCCAGACCTTGCATGTTGTTCAGCTTGTCCATTAGCCACCGCCTGCTTACACTGTCGAATGCTTTGCAGTAGTCTACGAAGACCGCGTAGAACTTCTGCTTCGGTACTCTCAGGGCCTCTTCGACATCTCCGAGGAGGGCCGTCACTGCTTGAAGGATCGAGCGCCCCTTCCGGAAACCAAATTGTTGATAGGGGATTTGTGGTTCCAATACTTTTGTTAGCCTGGTAGCTAGGATGTTGGTGAGCAGCTTAAGGGGGTTATTTTCCAGAGCTATCCCCCTGTAGGAGTTTGGGTCTGTTGTCGGGCCTTTCCCTTTGTACAACATTTTCAGGGTGGCGTTTCTCCATGAGTGTGGAATTTCTCCGGTTTTTAGACATTTGTTGTAGAGTTCTACCCAAGTGTCTATCAGTATTGTGCTGGTGTCCTTTATGAATTCGTTGAAGATTCCGTCCGGACCGGCTGCTTTGTCCTTTTTGAGTTTTACAATTGCAGTGGTTAACTCCTGTGCTGTGATTGGTTGGGATGGTGCTGCTTGGGCGGGATCTATTTTAATGTAGGCTTGTTCTTCCCCGTTTGGGTTTAGGATTGTCTGGAAATGGTTCCGCCAGGTTTCCATTTGAATGTTTGGAGAGTGGTTTGAGCTCCTCCTCTTTAAAGCAACGAAAGGATCCGTTCTTGCGGCTTCTGCTGTCTCCCGCCCTTTTCTTTCCGTGTACTCGTCTTTCTTCTGCTTTATAAGTGATTTGAAATCACTCCTGGCTTCAGCATAGTAAGCTAAGTCCTGAGGGCTTTATTTATTCTGGCAGAGTTAGGGATGTAAGGCCTTCTCATCCACTGAATCAGAGGATGAAAAGGAAATACATAATAATGATATGGACGTAACGTTAACACAAAAGAAAATTATCATATACCTAATACAAAATCGAAATTGAAAAATATGCATAAGTCAGAAGAATATGGAATTTAAATACCCACTTAAACTAGATGAGAAATTGAATAAACTAGGTAGTTATAACTGTGTGCGATGTAAAATAAGATTTTTCAATTTGGAGTTGAAAGTGTTTAAGATCGGGCAGCCCCTAATATCGGCAAGTAATGAATTTCCAAGAACCTATAGTGTCAATTGTAAAAGATGATGAATACACACTGTTCTGTGGAAAGGGACTGACAATAAAATATTGTGTCGTTTATGAGGACCGGATAAATAATTCTGAGTAATTTAAGAAAACAAAGGAACTAAGGTGACAGCGGAGAAGAACCTGAGATGTGGAATAAGGAAAAGAGAGAAGTTACTATCCTATTTCATGAAAGCAGCAAGAAGTAAAGGTAGTTTGGCCAAGTTGTACAAGGACACGTTAAAAGTAAATAGGAAAATATGCGACTTGGAATTCTATATAAAGAACGAAAAACACAGAATTTGGGACCTGGTGATCAACTAGGATGGAGCAAAGAAGACGAGGCAACTTTCATCCACAGATGCTATGCTTTACGTCGGCTGGATTACTTTTTTTTCCCTTTTGTATAATCGTCTTCTCCACGTTTGCCTTTGCTTCCCTCTGCCCCTTGTTCTCTGATGTTCCCATTCTGATCCCTGCTGCATAAAGTGTATAGGGGGATCAGCATGCAAAAGACAGCCAGAGAAGAAGAGCGACATAATGAGCACATATGCACGAAAGTATATTGATGTGCAGAAAAATACAGTTGAAGAAATTGGTGATTTTTACGTTATGAAATGAAATCTGATTAGAATACGGGACTATTCCGCGTTCGGAGAAAAATTATGAGGACGCAGAACATCTAGGCCAAAAAGGGGGGACTGTCCCATTTTTACGGGATATATGGCAAGCTTGATATTTACGTAAGGTGAATGGAATGCAATAAATAAAAGTGAAAATTAAACGGAAGGGTCACAAGTTAGAAATAATACAACTAAGGGCACAATAAATAATGCATACTAATAGGGGAGGAATTTGAAGAATGCGCCATCAAATGAGCAGTGGCGTCGTTGTCGGAGTGTTGCGTTGCCAACTTTATTTGAAATGAGTGAAGTGCAATTGAAGCTATAGGAGTGAAATTAGTACAAAAACATTGAAAACGCTTCGTGAATTACCTCCATATGAAGAGAAGTATTATAAAAAGTAATGTAGCAATTCGTGGTTACAGTGTGATGAATTTAAAGGATGCATAGTGCAAAGTGAAAATGGAAAATTGTGTGTTTGGAACTTGACAAGTTAAAGAAGAAGGAGAAGAAGAAAATAATTAGTGCTGAGAGAAACGAACTTCATATGAAAACCTTAGTAAATTGAAAGATTTAGAGGCAGGGAAGAAATATCAAAATTTGTGGAAACACGCAAAAGTTGCTTGTATTTTTAATGGAGGGATTTCTTGTAGAAATGAAGGAAATTTCCATCGAAATAGAGGGATTTTCCGAATGAGAATGTTGGTGACACTGTGACCTTTCGACCTCTGAGCGGCGGTCGTTAATGGCGAAATTTTATCGAGCATGAGAATTGTGGAATTATGTGAAGTATATAATTATATTGTGTTGTGTTTTTGATATATTAAATCTAGGTAAGCATGCCTAACGAAGTTAATATAAAGAAACCAGGCGAAAATAGTGTTAAGAATGTGAAATTTGTGAAGTAATGACAGGTACCGGTAGGCGTAATTAAGACACGAGTTTTGAAGATGTATAAATGCATTTAGGTAATTTATACTAAGGTTTGTAGAGTATTGGATTGTAATATAATAAGATGAGTAATTTCATGGGTTATGATACAGTAAATAGGAGGAGAGGATAATGTATGACTTGTAGGCGTAGAGTCCGGCATATTGTACGTTTCTCCTTTTGACGTTTAGGCCAACGCTCTATTTAGGAGCGGTTCGAGAACGTTTTTGTATTGGATAGCAGTTAAGGGATGTATGTAGTGAAATTCGTATTTTTATTTGAACTGATATTCAAAGTTATACGTGAATATCAAAAAGTTACTGAAGAAATTCGGTAAATGGCATCAGTTAACGAGAAGTAAAAATGTCCAACATAGCGGCTACTCCTCCTTCCTTCTGGGTGAGGGCTGTCTGTGTTGTTACGGGTAAATGTGTGCAGGTGACGTAATTACCCCACAATTTTAAGTTCTTTCTAGTGTAGTCATTTGGGCTTTTCTCCCAGCAAAATTGACTAAGTGGGATAGTGTGAACGAAGTGAGACATTTGTCTTTAAACTAGGATCTCACATGTTGAATCCTAAGAGCTCTTGCAATGCGAACTCCTGTACCTTTTATCTTACACGTCATCCTTTGTCCGTGTTCCAATCATTCATTGATTCTTTGCCATCTGTCTCGTGGTTTTCGACGTGGTCCGCGTTACTGTATTGTGTACTGTAATTACAACTGGGTAACCGAAGGAATGAAAGAAAGAAAGAAATAATTTGCAGATATAGCCTACTCTCTGTTATTAAATGTTTTTTACTTGGTTATTTAACGACGCTGTATCAACTACGAGGTTATTTAGCGTCGATGGGATTGGTGATAGCGAGATGAGGTCGAGGGTTCGCCATAGATTACCTGACATTTGCCTTATGGTTGGGGAAAAACCTCTGAAAAAAACTGAACCAGGTAATCAGCCCAAGCCGGAATGAGCCCGTGCCCGAACGCAGCTCTGGATCGGCAGGCAAGCGCCTTAGCCGACAGGGCTATGCCGGTGGCTCTCTGTTATTAAATTGACTCATAATGGCGCAACCCATATAAGTTACAGAGTGGGAGTGAAATAACCTTGTAGATTTTGAGAGCAAATAGCTCATGTTGTATGTAACAGAAAACTGTTATACCGTATTGATGGCATGTTAATAGTTTTCTCAGAAAAAAAAGTCTTTTCGAAATTTTAACACCATTTTGTTCGATAACTATTGCGAGTAGGATCGTGATTTTTGTCCACATCGATAGAAAATGCCATATTTGAATAGCGTGGACGGTTGTGGAAATTTAATTGGAAAACCAGTAATTAGAAGCGACTGAACGGTGCGACCAGGTTGTAACATTGTAGACAGAGAGGGAGGTGGGGGTAGTACACAGTGGTGGATAGAGCTGAGTTCGTTGGCCTCTTACATCTGTATTGTGAGAAGAAAGCGGCGATGTAGCCAGACTGCTGAAATTTCAAACTTCATTTTCTTATTAACCATGCGTTTAATCACAAAACGTATAAGTTTTCTATTCGTTTGAGTGTGGGCTATCGTCCCTTTCAATGTACAGGATTATTTCACTTCACCCTTGTGTGACTGAAGTGTTATGCCCTCGGGGGCGATGGTGTTATATTTTATTAGAATGATCTCACAAGCAGTTGTCTAGTGTCCTAAATTGAGACAACTTATGCTATTGTACAGAATGTCGTAGCCTATATTGTTGGAAGAAAAACTTTGTATGAGATGATAGCCAGGACGTATAAAGGTAGCTGAAAGGAGGGAGAAATTTGAAACTTGTTTAAATTTGGTGTGATTATGATTTGAATTGACACGCTGTGGTGTCGCGGTCTAAGGCATCCTGCCTAGGACTCTCGTTATGGAATGCACGCTGGTCCGAGTCCTCGTGGGAGAAGAAATTTTCTCATGAAATTTCGGCCAGTGTATGGGACCAGTGCCCACCCAGCATTGTGATGCACTTGGGGAGCTACGATAGGTAGTGAAATCTGGTTGCGAATGCAAGCTATAATGGCTGGGGGGATCATTGTGCTAACCACACGATACCTCCATTCTGCTTCGGCATGTGGGCATGAAGCGCCATGGATTATTATTATGATTTGAATTTAATACTTAGGGAATATAGCGACCTTAATATCATGAAGTAAGGGTAGGAATTATAACTTAAAACAGAGAATGTTCATTTCGCCTACAACTGAACTGAAATCCTTTTGGAATTTCTTTCCAGATTCTACACGAACCTGGGGAGGATGGCTGCTTTTCCGAAACCAATGAGGAGGACTGCATGAAGATGTGAAGGACTTTTATAAGAACGCTGGGAGCCTGAGGTAGGATTATACACTATTGGAATTAATTATATTCAGAATTTGTTATGAAGAAAGTGAATGTGGGCAATTTTCCTTGGTTTTCGTTTCCTTCATTTAGGTCTAAAAAGTAGTCCATAATGACTGTTAGATTTTAGCACAATGAAAGTAATAATAGTGATAGTTAAGCATATGTTGGGAATGACAATAAATTTTTAAGAAATTGGTATAGGAATATAAAAGAAATGAGGATGTTAAACATTAGGTAATTACATTTTTGGAGATGAGTACATCTACTACTACCAATGCAGTTTCCTTATCTTGTTATAGTAGGCTATAGCTTGCGGAAAATGTAAGTAAGGCTAACATGTAAAGAAAAGTGATTATTATCTGTCTTGTTTCAGGGCATTTCGGGACAATTATGGGGTAGGTGTTAATTTCTGTGGACCAACTGAGGCAGGATATGCGAGGGAACTGTGGAGGAAATCCATAGTCAGGAAACTGGTAAGGATGGATTAACAGAGTACAGTTGAAAATTGCAATAAGAATATTGAAAACATGAAAAGTTTGTGGATTTAGCTTTGTGAAGATTTCATTTTTATATGGTTTTTCCGATAAGCAAGTTGTAATACTATATTAAATTAACATGAGCTGTCTGTGCTTATCTAATTTGATATAAATTGATTATAACATGAACGTTTTCGGCACTAATGTGCCATTTTCAAATGTATGAAAGTTTGCCTAATTATATTTTCAAATAGATGCACATGAACTGTGTGAGACATATAATGTGTACTCTTGATGATTTGAACGTAACATGTAAAACACTTTTATATAGATAATTAAAACACTCAATTATTACTAACAATTAAAACTATCAACTAATTTGTTCTTCTGCTGTGTTGTCCATCTTTTGTAGAACAATGGGCAGATTCCTTATCTGTTCCGACTCTTTAAGTGCCATCCAGTCCTTGCAGTCTTTTAATTGTGATGATCCGCTTGTCTTAAGAACTCAGCAGCTGTTCCATACTCTCCTTTGCTCTGATTATGAGATTGGAGTAGTGTGGATTCCTGGCCATGTAGGGATTGCAGGAAATGAGGCCGCGGATGCTGCAGCCAGGGCTGGCGCAGTGGATGGCTCTCTGCTATATTGGCGCGAGAGGTGGCAGGACATTCGAAACTACTTGAAATATAAAATTTGGTGGCAATGGGAAGGAGAATGGTCTGCACAAGAGTGAAACAGATTACGAAATATAAAGAATACTGTTAGAGTTTGGGATTCGTCTACAAGAGCGTCGCGACACGAGGAGGTTTTACTCACCCGGTTGAGGATTGGCCATTGTCATCTGACACACGGCCATCTCCTACGTGGCGAACCTCAGCCGGAGTGCGATATGTGCCATGTTCCACTTACGGTGGAACACTTTTTATTGCGTTGCAGGAAATATGACCATGCACGGAGGCAATATGGAATTCGGCCGACATTACGTGACGCTCTTGGAAATGATTTTAATTGTGCAAATGCAGTTCTGAGATTTTTATCAAATACAGGTTTGGATAAGGTGATTTAGTTTTTTATTGATCCGTTTTACTCATCCGGAGGTTACATTTGTTGTTTTATATTTGATTTTACATTGTTGACATTTCGGACTTTATACATCCGAATATTTTATAAAATTTTATGGTTTTAAAATATGATTGACAAGTTATCTCTGATGGCCTTAGTTTTATTGTTTTATTTGTTCGTTTTGAATACCACCTGGTGTGGTAGAATTGCTCACTTTTATGATTCTGTAGAAATCACCTTATGTATACTGCATTTGTGTGCCTCGTTTTACCGTGACAACGCTTTTTAGTTCTTTTAGCACTCTGATTATTATATTATTTATGTATTTGTTACAATAAGAATTTTAGATAAGGGCGCAAATAGCCATAGTAGCTGACGCGCCCTTCTTAAACCCTACTACTACTACTACTACTACTACTACTTTGTAGAACAATGTGGTTTGCTTGACGTTAATATTTTGTCAAATGCAGTTATCCAGTCATTAAAATTGTTGAATTACACTGTGATATAAAATGTTAAAATATTAAAATACTTAATGTTGACCTGTCTTATTCATTGTTATTGCACCAAGGTTCCTTATCTGATCACTTTCACATGATGAAGCACTTTACCTAGATGGAACGTGGTGTGTAACATAAGTTACAGTGATACCTGGTTATTGTTTTTCTTCGGTTTGCCGTTGTTTAAATATTACAAATTCATAGTTGTCACCATCCGATTATCAGCCTAGCCTTGTTTAGTGCAATAGCTGGACATGTTGTGTGTTTTGACGTTGGTTTGGCTTCGATCAATTTATATAAAATTAGATAAGCACAGACGGCTCATGTTAATTTAATATAGTATTTGTGAAGATTGGCAAGCACTAGTACTAATGCAGATTACGTATATCTTGTTGTAGCATAGCTTGGAGAAAATGTAAATCACTTGTAAGGAAACTTAATTGTTCTGTGTGTTGTTTCAGGCATTTTGGGAATATTAGGTAGGTGTTAAATTCTGTTGAGCAACGGAGGCAGAAGATAAGATGGTGCTGGAGGAGTGGTGCTGAGGCAGGATATGCGAGGGAAATTTGGAAAAAATCTCTTGTCAGGAAACTGGTAAGCATGGATTAACAGAGTACAGTTGAAAATTGCAATAAGCCTATTGAAAAGTTTGTGGATTTAGTTTTGTGAAGATTTACATACACCAGTGCGAATGCAGATTATGTATCTTGTTATAGCATAGTTTGCCGAAAATGTAAATCACTTGTAAGAAAAGTTGATCGTTGTGTCTTGTTTCAGGCATTTTGGGACTGGTACAGGGTAGGGTGTTAAATTCTGTGCAGCAACTGAGGCAGGATATGCGAGGGAACTTTGGAGGAAATCCGTTGCCAAGAAATTGGTAAGCATGGATTAACGGAATACAATTGAATGTTACAATATGGATATTGAAAACATTTATAGTTCGTGGATTTACCTTCGTGAAGATATACACGTACTATTACTGATGCAGCTTACGTATCTTGTTATAGCATAGCTAGCCGAAAATGTAAACCACTTGTAAGGAAACTTATCGTTGTGTGTCTTGTTTCAGGCATTTTGGAACAGTTATGGAGTAGGTGTTAAATTCTGTGGAGCAACTGAGGTAGAAGATAAGATGGTGGCGGTGGAGAGGTGCTGTGGCAGAATATGCGAGGAAATCCGTTGCCAGGAAACTGGTAAGCATGATTTAACAAAATACAATTGAAAGTTACAATATGGATATTGAAAACATTGAAAGTTTGTGAATTTAGCATTGTGAAGATGTACTGAAAGCTTTTAATTGCAAAGAGCATCAAACTTATCAAGTCACAAATGTGATATACACAAAGATACTGTTATTTAGATAAAGATGAACGTTTTTGGTTCCAATGAACCATCATCACATCAATAAATAGATCTACATAGTACTTTGTTACAAACAGTGAAGATATACATGAAGTAGAACAGAATACATGATGAAAGCAGAGATACATAAAAATCACAAGTAAGAAATGGGTTAAAACGTAAACAATAAAAGCTTTGAAATGTAGTTTCATCTATTGGATCTATAATTTCATTTGTTGGTGTATTAATATTTATTTTCATTAAATGAGAAAGAATAGGAACTAATCGACAAATCTTATTTCCGACACAAACAAGAAATTCGATTGAATGGATATATAAGATATTAAAATGAAAATGATTTTTATTGTCTCTCTCTTATTTTCTTCTCTATTTTCTCTTCTCTACCTGTCCTCTATTGTCTCTCGTATATTCTCGTCTATATTCTCTGTAGCTTCTACTCTATTTTCTGTGTGTTGTGCTTTAATTTCTCTGTATTTTCAGCTCTTTTTTTCTCTGTTTTCTCCTGTATTTTCTCGTCTATTTCTCTATTTTGTATATATTTTCTGCTGTCTTTTCTCCTCTACTTTGAACACTGTTCTATTTTATCCTCTGTTTCCGCCCCTATTTTCTCTTATCTGCTCAATTTTGTCTTTATTGTCTCTGATTTGTACTCAATTTAATCTGTATTTTATCCTCTATTTTCTTCTGTTTTCCCTCTGTTTACTGTGTATTTTGTTTTCTAATTTGTACTCTATTTTCTTCTCTATTTCCTCCTACACTTTTCTATTGTTTCCGCTCTATTCTGTCAATCTAATTTTCAATCTAATTTCTTCTCCATTGTCTATTTTATTTTGGCTCTGTGTTCTGCTCTATATTTTCCCGTTTTGTTTTTATTTTCTTCTCTCTTTGCCGTCTATTTCCTCGTCTAGTTTTTATTTTCTCTATTCTCTGTTGTATTTTCTATAGGTTTTCTCTATTTGCTTTCATTTTCCCTTCTATTATCGTCTTATTTTCTCTACTTTCCCTCTTTTTGCACTCTATTCTCTGCTCAATTTTCTCTATTTTGTCTCTGTTCTCATTTTTTCTTCCCCCCCCCTCTATTTTCTAGTGTTATTCCTCTATTTTGTCTGTATTTTGTGCTCAATTTTCTACTCTATTTTTACTGTGATTTTTTTTTCTGTACTTTTTCTGTAATTTGTACTCTGTTTTCTGGTGTATATTGTGTCTGTTTTCTATTTCTATCAGCGTTATTTCGTCTATATTTTTAGCTCTAAATTTTGTCTTTATACTCCTCTATTTTCTTCTCTACCCTCTCCTCTTTTGCCTGTATTTTGTCGTCTAGTGTCCTATTTTCTACTATAATTTCTCTGTTTTGTGCTTTATTTTCTCCTCTTCTCTATTTTATCCAGTATTTTCTACTGTGTGTGTGTGTGCGTGCGTGCTCTCTATTTCCCCCACTTTATTTTCTCTCCACTTTGTACTCTATATTCTGTCTATTTTGTCCTATTTCCCTCTTTTTTCTCTCTACTTTCTTTTCCTGTCTATTTCCTCTATTTTTCTCCTCTACTCCACTTCAATTTTCATTCCATTCTCTTCATTTTCTGCCTATTTTCTTCTTCCTCTATTTTCTCCTCTACTTTATGCTCTATTTTGTATTCTATTTTTACTATGTAATGTAAATCAATTTTCTCCATGTCATATTATATTTCCTCTATTTTACCTATATGCCCTTTATTTTCTGCTTCATTTTGTACTGTCTTCTCTGTATTTCCTGTTTTGTCTGTACTTTGTCTTTGTTTCTCTTTACTTTCTCTTCTATTTTCTCTGTTTTCGAGTCTATTTTCGCTCTGTGTTGTATATTCCCTATTTTCTATTGTATTTGGTTCTCTATATCCTATTCTATTTTGTGTGTATTTTACCCTCTTTCTCTCTCCATGTATTTCCTTTCTATTTAGACTCTACTTTGCCTGTATTTCTACTCTCTTTATTTTCTATGGTCTATCATCTGTAATTTCTCCTATATTTTGCAGTCTATTTCTTTTTATTTTGTGCTATTTATTCTCTCTATTTTGTAGCGTATTTTATCTCGATTTGCTACTTTATTTTTTCCCCCTCTGTTTTGTCCTCTCATTTCCATATATTTGCTCCTCTATTTTGTGCTCTTTCTTTGTTTCTTTGTTTCTTTCTTTCTTTCTTTCATTTTCTCATGCAGTTTCTGTGTTTTCTACTCTATTTTAGCCTTGTTTTCTGTCTCTTTTCCTGTATATTGTCCTCTTTTTCCCCTCTATATTCTTTCCCGTTGTTTAGCTTTATTGTCTCTCTATTTTCTGCTTTATTTTGTGTCTTGTTCTATATGTTCTTTTTTTCCCCTCTATATTCTTCTCTATTTTCTACTTTTTTTTGTTTCTCCTCTATTTTCTCTCTTTTGTACTCTATTTTCTTTCTAGTTTGTGCTGTATTATTATTTCTCTATTTTCTGCTCCATTTTCTATTCTATTTAGTCCTCTTTTCCCTCTATTTTTCCTCTAATCAACTTATTTTCTCCTCTGATCACTCTATGTTTCCTCCTCTAATCACTATTTTCTTGCCTATTTGCCTCTATTTTCTGTAATTTTTACCCTTTATTTTCTCATTTACTTCCTTTTCTTGCTCGTATAGTTTCTCTCTACTTTCTAGTCAGTTTTCTCTATTTTAAACTCTAACTTTTAGAACGGTCCCGGGGGTAAATGGCAGTCAGAGTATGGTGCCGACCACACCACCTCATTCTAGTGCTGAGGTCTTGGAAAGCATGGGGCTCTATCTCCATGCCCCCCCAAGTGCGGGGATACCGTTACACCTTTTTTTACTTTCTCTCTATTTTATACTGAATTTTTCTGTTTTCTGTCTTATTTTGTACTTTATTTTCTACTGTATTTTCTGTATTTTATATTGTCTTTTCTATGTTGCCTCAATTGTATCTCTATTTTCTCTTATTTATCTCTATTTAGTATTTTCTCTGTACGATCTGCTGTATATTCTCTATGTTGTATCTATTTGTCTATTATCTGGTATTTTCTCACTATTCTCTACTTTAAATTCTCAGTTATTGTCTCCTCTGTTCTATATTGTACTCAATTTTCCCTCTAGTTTCTGTAGTTATCTCTGTTCTCTATTTTGTACTGTATTTTATGTCTATTTTGTACTCTTTTTTTTTTTTTTTCTCTCTCCTAGTTTGTGCTCTATTTTCCCTCAAATTTCTACTCTGTTTCCTATTGTGAATTTTATTAGTAACAACAATGTAATTTATTTGTCACAACAATAATTCCTTTCTACAATTCACCTTAAACGCTCTCGTCAACAATTGGATCTTCACTCAACACAGTATTCGTTATAGCACTCCACCGACGACAATAACAGTTTACTTGGACTATTACGCACAACAATGAACTGTTAATCTTAACTAATATTTACAAAGCACTATTTACAAATCAGAACTATCAGTTCTCAGCTCACAGTTCTTCTATCTCAGTCACTCGAGTTCACAGTATCTCGAACCACAGACCTTCAGAGACAGTTCACTGTACTCGAACTCGGGTCCCTCCAACTGCGGTCCACTGCACTCGAACTCAGGTCCCTCCAACTGCGGTCCACTGCACTCGAACTCAGGCCTTCGGATGCCGATACAGTTGCGGACGCACACTTGAGTTGAATTCTGGCTTTCTCACTGACTGGCTGACTAATCAACTGAAAACTGCTGTCGTTCCTTCGCGTCCTTAATTTATAACCACAGCGTCGTAGCCTCGAAAGTTCCACGCGTCTCTAGAGATGGCACTCCAGAAAAATCCAGAGTCCTCTCCTCTCTACCAGCACCACATGCGTGCGCACTCTCTCGCCGCGTTGGCCCTTTCCCCTCTCTGCCGCGCGCCACCCCAAAGTGCTCCGCGCGATCTTCTCTCTTGCGGGACGCTCGTCGTGAGTTCGAATCTCATGTCGCTGTCACACTATGTATTTTTTTGTGAGTTCCCTCAATTTTCTCCTCTATTTTCTAGTCTTTTAGCCTCTATTTATCTGTATTTTCTCGTCTATTTTCTCTTTCTGTTCTCTATTCTATTTTGTCTTTGTTACTCTATTTTCTCTCTATTTCTTCTCCTATTTTCTTCTTTATTTTCATTCTGTTTTCTGCTGAAAAGTATCTCTTTTCAGCTCTTTTTGCTCTTATCTGCTAGATGCTCTCTATTTTCTCCTGTATATTCTCTAATTTCTCTCTTTTTGTCCTCTTTTTTTCTACTGTATTTAGTCCTCTATTTTGTCCTTAATATTCTTGTCTAATTTGTAGTATATTGTCCTCTATTTTCTTTTCTGTTTTCTCTCTCATTATTCTATTATGTACTCTATGTTTTAAATTATTTATTTTCTATTTTCTGCTGTTTCTTGTGCCCCATTTTCTGCAGAATTTTCTCTGTATTGTCTGTTCATTTGTTTTCTTTCTTTTCCCTCTATTATATATCCTACTTTGTTCATTTTCTGTTTATTTGTTGTCTATATTGTCTGTATTCCCTGCATTCTCTGCTCTATATTGTATTGCATTTTCTCGAGTATGTTGTACTTTGTTTTTTCTCTATTTTCTTCTCTGTTGTCTGTATTTTCTCGTCTATTTGTAGTCTATTCTGTGCTCGATTTTGTACTCCATTTTCTCCTGCATTTTTCACTGTCTTTCCTTCTCGTTTCCCTATATTTTCTCCACTGTTTTCTCTCTTTTCATTCTATTTTCTCCTTCATTTTCTGCATGTTCTGTTATCAGTGCAGTTTGCACATCTTGCTGTTTCATGGATTGTGGGAAATGTAAGGTACTTGTACAGAAACGTGATTGTCATGCGTGTTGTTGCAGGATATTTTGGGGCAGTTGTGAACTGGAGGTGTCTGTGGGGCAGGAGATGGGAGGTAACTGTGATACCAGTCAGGAAACCTGCATAAATTGGTAAATATGAATTACTACTGACTAGTGTTAAAATCTCGTGCTTGGAAAGTTTTGGGTATGACTACATTAATTTGAACAACAGAATCTTTAGGTTGTAAGTAACCAAAAAGTGAAATGTCATTTCGGTATTTGAATAATGGCTTAGGTAAAAGAAATAATTTCTGTGTAAAGTTTTTATGCCATTTATAGTAAAACCTATTGAGTATTGAGGCAAGATAAGGATGCGAAGAAGCCGAAAAATATTGATTTGTCATTTGTTGGAAAAATATTTCATTAGTGTAGAAACGTACAAAAGTAACATGATTAAAAATGCATTTATAGTGTGATGGAACTTTGAGGAATATTTTGCATTGCTGCACTTTAGGGTTGTTTGGCAAGTGTATGGTGAAAGTATGGTTATGTTAATAAATAAGTATTCTCTGCTGTCACTTACACAGATCAAAGCTGTGGATTGGATTTAAGAAATGTTAGAAATGATATAGTTCATTTAAAATCGTAAAAGAAAAGTTGACAGCTCACTGGTCATGGATATTGTTTTCTGTGCTGCCGAGATTTTAGAATTCGTCTGCAACAGTGTTATGGTACAGTTAAAATCCTTGTGCCTGCATACATTTGTAAAGGAAAACTACTTTGATGTTTACTTATGCCTATTGCTGGAGTGTTTTGAGATTAGAGAGGGGAGGGGATTTTCACCTCATTGCACTGCTGTTTAATGAAATATTGTTTTGATGCCTTATTGCTTAGTGAAAATAGACTTTTTTTATAATGGTCTTGAATTCTTGTGCTTCTGGTAATGATAAAATGAAATAATTGAGGAAATATTGTATTTTGCGTATGTACTAAAATACAGGAAATGCATGTATTCTGAAGTTTTTGTTGGGACACTGGGACAATTGTGTGAAAACTGGGAATGTCCCGGCAAAACTAGGATATCTGTTTAGCTGAACATAATAGTAGAAGTACTGAGGAATTGTGTCCCGCGTCGTTGTCTAAGGCATCCTGTGTAGGACTTGCGTTACAGAATGTGCGCTGGTTCAAGTCCTCATGGGGGAAGAAATTTTCTCATGAAATTTCGGCCAGTGTATGGGACCAGTGCCCATCCAGTATCGTGATGCAGTTGGGGAGCTACGATAGGTAGTGAAATCCGGTTATGCAAACCAGCTATAACGCCTGGGGGGGGCTCATCGTGTTAACCACACGATACCTCCATTCTGGTTGGATGAGCGTCCACCTCTGCTTCGGCATGTGGCCGTGAGGCCAGCAGCCGGCTAGTTGGTCTCGGCCCTTTGTGGGCTGTAGCGCCATGGATTATTATAATGAGGAATTGTAAAGTAAGATGTGATATTTGGAATAACACTGAGCTGACATTATTGTGAATTTCTCCTCCAGATATTTTGTCTGCTGACCAGAGGAAGACCACAGCTTTTCCTGAGACAGATAAGCAAGATTGTTAGAAGAAGTGAAGGATTTCAAGAGGACTTCAGGAGTGAAGGATTTCAAGAATACATCAGAAGGAGTGAAGGATTTCAAGAGGACATCAGAAGGAGTGAAGGATTTCAAGAGGACATCAGGAGTGATGGATTTCAAGAGGACATCAGAAGGAGTGAAGGATTTCAAGAGGACATCAGGAGTGATGGATTTGAAGAGGACTTGAGAAGAGGAGGATTTCAGGAGGAATGTCCCCAGCTTAAGGTTGGAAAGAATTAAAGTAAACAGTAGATTAGAACAGATTATATACAGGGTTAACCGTAAGTAATGTTAATATTTGTGGTGGGTGGTCCCTTGAGGAAAGAGCAAAAAAAGTGAAATAGCATTGTGCTATACATTCATTCATTAATTCATTTATTTTATTCCATAGATCTTACATGAGCAATGAAGCTTTAAGATGTGGAACAAGTCAAAATTTTACAATATTACAATTTTTATAATTTTGTGCAATTTTCTACAAAATTTTGGTGAGATGTAGTGAGAAGAGGTGAGATCTGAGGATTCGCCAAAAGATTACCTGGCATTTGACTTTTGATTGGGGAAAACCTTGGTAATGAAATGAAAGGGGTTGATCCCAAGGACTCGCCATATTTGGAATAGTTTCCCAGAAAAACGTGCATTTTGAAATAGATTAATAAAATTATGAGAAGTTGTAATGCTGTGCCCTACAACCAGCTGGAAGTAACACATTAAATTGTGTTGGTGTGGACAAACCCTTCTCCTGGGTGATTTGAAGGTCAGTGTCATCATGCCATATGCATTGCATTGAAACTCTTAAGGAAAATACAGATGATATACTGTTGAATTTTTGTGTTTAAACTGTGTCAGATAATAGAGAATGAACACTGCTTTTTCAAGTTAAAATCTTGAAAAATTTGGAATAAAGTGCAGAAGGGTCTGTATGACTATAGGATATCGGTTGCGTGTTTATGAGAATATATGGTTGGCTAGATTGGAGAATGGGGTGAGTCATGTAGTCGACGTATGTGAGAAGGTTAGTGAGTTAGTTGAGGTGATATCTCAGTGACATGAGTTGAACTTATGTGAGAAGGTTAGTGGGTTAGTTGAGGTGATATCTCAGTGACATGAGGTGAACTTATGTGAGAAGGTTAGCGGGTTAGTTGAGGTGATATCTCAGTGACATGAGGTGAACTTATGCGAGAAGGTTAGTGGGTTAGTTGAGGTGATATCTCAGTGACATGAGTTGAACTTATGTGAGAAGGTTAGTGGGTTAGTTGAGGTGATATCTCAGTGACATGAGGTGAACTTATGTGAGAAGGTTAGTGGGTTAGTTGAGGTGATATCTCAGTGACATGAGGTCGAGTTATGTGAGAAGGTTAGTGGATTAGTTGAGGTGATATCTCAGTGCCATGAGGTCGACTTATGTGAGAAGGTTAGTGGATTAGTTGAGGTGATATCTCAGTGACATGAGGTGGACTTATGTGAGAAGGTTAGTGGATTAGTTGAGGTGATATCTCAGTGACATGAGGTCGACTTATGTGAGAAGGTTAGTGGATTAGTTGAGGTGATATCTCAGTGACATGAGGTGAACTTATGTGAGAAGGTTAGTGGATTAGTTGAGGTGATATCTCGTGACATGAGGTGAACTTATGTGAGAAGGTTAGTGGATTAGTTGAGGTGATATCTCAGTGACATGAGGTCGACTTATGTGAGAAGGTTAGTGGGTTAGTTGAGGTGATATCTCAGTGACATGAGGTCGACTTATGTGAGAAGGTTAGTGGATTAGTTGAGGTGATATCTCAGTGACATGAGGTCGACTTATGTGAGAAGGTTAGTGGGTTAGTTGAGGTGATATCTCAGTGACATGAGGTCGACTTATGTGAGAAGGTTAGTGGGTTAGTTGAGGTGATATCTCAGTGACATGAGGTCGACTTATGTGAGAAGGTTAGTGGATTAGTTGAGGTGATATCTCAGTGACATGAGGTCGACTTATGTGAGAAGGTTAGTGGGTTAGTTGAGGTGATATCTCAGTGACATGAGGTCGACTTATGTGAGAAGGTTAGTGGATTAGTTGAGGTGATATCTCAGTGACATGAGGTCGACTTATGTGAGAAGGTTAGTGGGTTAGTTGAGGTGATATCTCAGTGACATGAGGTCGACTTATGTGAGAAGGTTAGTGGGTTAGTTGAGGTGATATCTCAGTGACATGAGGTCGACTTATGTGAGAAGGTTAGTGGATTAGTTGAGGTGATATCTCAGTGACATGAGGTCGACTTATGTGAGAAGGTTAGTGGGTTAGTTGAGGTGATATCTCAGTGACATGAGGTCGACTTATGTGAGAAGGTTAGTGGATTAGTTGAGGTGATATCTCAGTGACATGAGGTCGACTTATGTGAGAAGGTTAGTGGGTTAGTGGGTTAGTTGAGGTGATATCTCAGTGACATGAGGTCGACTTATGTGAGAAGGTTAGTGGATTAGTTGAGGTGATATCTCAGTGACATGAGGTCGACTTATGTGAGAAGGTTAGTGGGTTAGTTGAGGTGATATCTCAGTGACATGAGGTCGACTTATGTGAGAAGGTTAGTGGGTTAGTTGAGGTGATATCTCAGTGACATGAGGTCGACTTATGTGAGAAGGTTAGTGGGTTAGTTGAGGTGATATCTCAGTGACATGAGGTCGACTTATGTGAGAAGGTTAGTGGGTTAGTTGAGGTGATATCTCAGTGACATGAGGTCGACTTATGTGAGAAGGTTAGTGGGTTAGTTGAGGTGATATCTCAGTGACATGAGGTCGACTTATGTGAGAAGGTTAGTGGGTTAGTTGAGGTGATATCTCAGTGACATGAGGTCGACTTATGTGAGAAGGTTAGTGGATTAGTTGAGGTGATATCTCAGTGACATGAGGTCGACTTATGTGAGAAGGTTAGTGGGTTAGTTGAGGTGATATCTCAGTGACATGAGGTCGACTTATGTGAGAAGGTTAGTGGATTAGTTGAGGTGATATCTCAGTGACATGAGGTCGACTTATGTGAGAAGGTTAGTGGGTTAGTGGGTTAGTTGAGGTGATATCTCAGTGACATGAGGTCGACTTATGTGAGAAGGTTAGTGGATTAGTTGAGGTGATATCTCAGTGACATGAGGTCGACTTATGTGAGAAGGTTAGTGGGTTAGTTGAGGTGATATCTCAGTGACATGAGGTCGACTTATGTGAGAAGGTTAGTGGGTTAGTTGAGGTGATATCTCAGTGACATGAGGTCGACTTATGTGAGAAGGTTAGTGGGTTAGTTGAGGTGATATCTCAGTGACATGAGGTCGACTTATGTGAGAAGGTTAGTGGATTAGTTGAGGTGATATCTCAGTGACATGAGGTCGACTTATGTGAGAAGGTTAGTGGGTTAGTTGAGGTGATCTCAGTGACATGAGGTCGACTTATGTGAGAAGGTTAGTGGATTAGTTGAGGTGATATCTCAGTGACATGAGGTCGACTTATGTGAGAAGGTTAGTGGGTTAGTTGAGGTGATATCTCAGTGACATGAGGTCGACTTATGTGAGAAGGTTAGTGGGTTAGTTGAGGTGATATCTCAGTGACATGAGGTCGACTTATGTGAGAAGGTTAGTGGGTTAGTTGAGGTGATATCTCAGTGACATGAGGTCGACTTATGTGAGAAGGTTAGTGGATTAGTTGAGGTGATATCTCAGTGACATGAGGTCGACTTATGTGAGAAGGTTAGTGGGTTAGTTGAGGTGATATCTCAGTGACATGAGGTCGACTTATGTGAGAAGGTTAGTGGGTTAGTTGAGGTGATATCTCAGTGACATGAGGTCGACTTATGTGAGAAGGTTAGTGGGTTAGTTGAGGTGATATCTCAGTGAGTTTTGTTTACTTGTCGTGTTGGTTTAAGTCGGCCATATTGTGACGTCAGAATTGTTTGTCAAATTGACGAAAATTAAGTGATATCCTATAATAAAAGAATCTTATTTTGATGAGTTGTCATTGTAATATTTTACGGCACTAGTATGATAATGTGGCATGTTAAGCATAATTTATAGAAACGATCAAGACTGTTTATAATGCTGATGTGGAAAGAATTTAATTTGAAACTCTACGACTTGATTTAAATTATATATTCAGTGAAGACAGCTAATAAGGAAAGGTTATTTTACATTATAGAAATGTGATTAATGATGTAAAAAATATCCTTTTGTTGCACTACCTACGAGCATTTTCTTTAGCCAGTTAGAAATAGTTACCTCGAACTTAAATTTTTGAAGTAGTATTTGGTAAACTTATATACAAGAAATGAAATTTTCCGAGCCATATTTAAAAGCAATTGCGTTATGTTCCTTTTTTCGTTGCTTACGCGAACTGCATCTGTTCAGGTAGCTTTATAGTGTTGTCAGAGCACAGCATGGTTTGAAATTCCTTTGCGGAACGAAAGCTTTCATTGGTTTGGATGAAGTGTCTACACATTTCATTTATCATCATAATACACTCCTGTCTTAAATTGACTGGGAATTAATTGAATAGCTTTCCCAAAATATGGCATGAGATGTTTTGTATAAAATAATTTTTTTCTGGAAAAGGAAGCACAATAAAGCAAAATTGTATTAAAGTTTTTTGTTTTAAATACCGGTAACTGAAAATTCTTGAAATGAATGACATTACTTATGGTTCACCCTGTAGATGTAAGAGCACCTATAGTCGACAGGACACCTGTAGTTGACACGAATGTTTATAATGAAATTGTTTTTTCTGTAAGGTTGACAGCTATGTGAACTTAGGTTCTTAACTTAATATTACATTTTATAACTACCAGTAGTTTATACATGCTTTCCAGTGTGCATGAATATCGTTATTTTCTTCTACAATTCTTAGAATCTACTGTTGACAGTGGCTGTCAACCTTAAGTACCCAATGTTTCAGCTTTAGGTGACATTATTGAAGAACCATTTTTTTCAGAGAAAACTGGCTCCTAAAAAAATTGAACAATATTCCCAGCAATCAACGGGTAAAGCACGTCTGTTGGAGAGCATTCTGTGGAATAAAGTGAAGACTCTACAGCTACAACAGAACATAGCAATGAATATGAATGTATTAGAGCTACAACCTCAAAGAGAAGCACCTAGGCTCACAACACCACAGTCAGTTGATCCAGAAGCACCTATTCCCGTGACACCATAACCAGTTGAACCAGAACCACCTATTCCCATGACACCACAGCCAGTTGAACCAGAACCACCTAAGCCTACAACACTACAGCCAGTTCAACTATTATAGAACCTCCTTCACCGTCAGAAGACAAAGCAACTGAAATGGCATCCACAATCAAGGGTTTTCTGCCTTCATTGTTGAGAAGGACTTCATTTTGGCCTCGTCCTGTAGAAAGAAAAGCCCCAAAGAGAAAGAGAGAAAGAATTCCGGCTGTAATTACCTCGCCATAAGCATTAGAATATCTTAAAAAAAGAAGATAATAAGAAGAAAGTAGAAAAAGAGAAGAAAGTTCAGATGAAAGTGCAGTTTCGTTGATGAATACCAGTGACTATAAATGGTGTGAAGAGGATTGTGGTGAGATGATGATTGAAAGTCTTGATCAGGGGAATGTTAAAGAAGGGAATTTAATAATTTGTAAATTTGTTGTTAAAATAAAAGTAACGGGTTTGAGAATTGTTAATGCAAGTAAAACAGAATTTGAAGCTGATGAAAAAGACATTTGTTGCAGATATTTTAAATCAAATATTTGGGTATGTGGAGACTATTCAAGAGCGGACTGTAAGGGGAATTTGTGTTCAAAAAGTGACTGAATGTCATGGAGAAATGACTGGATCTTCCTTTGTATGAAATAAAATGTTTTTAAATAAATAATACAATAAAAACTTAATAACTTATATACAGTGTTTTATTTTATTGCAGTGATATAATTGTTTGAGTGTATAAGAAATGTGTCAACTATAGGTGCATGTCAAAGAAGTTATTGTTAAATTAATTTTTGAATATAAATATTGACAGTGTGACTAATGACACACATGAGGAGTTCAGAAGCAAAGGGGTATGAATGCACTTAAGTTAATTTGTGAGAAAATGTGGTTGAAAGTACTTAAGGTTTCGTGAAATTTTTTATTTAAATTTTAGATGTTTTAGCTTGCCCTGTATGCACTCATGTTCTTAGAACTGTCACTTCTTGTTGTTTTTTAATGCCAGGTGTTTGACAATAAAGTCATTTGACCTCTTGCACTCCAATATTTTTCAAAGATATTATCATGGTCAGCCACTGAAGCACAGATTTTGAGGTGTTCCGAATCCGCTGTACCCTTTTGCTTCTGACCCCCTCATATGTAGGTTAAAGAATGGATTTGCAGGTGTCAGAATATATTTTCAAAATTGTTTGTTAGAGTAAAGTACAGTTGGAGGATTGAAAAAAATCAATATATGTTTTCTTAACATGTCGACTACTGGTGCTCTTACCTTGTAGATGAAATAGGAAAGACAAAGTAGATACATATTGAGATTGGTGATTCTTTTGAAAGTAGTTGACTGCTACTATGTACATATGTGTACAAATTGTGAGATAAGTGCATTTTCTACTTATGCCAGCTGATTGTGGTGAGGTTTGCTGTATCTGTAGATTTGATTTATGGAAAGTGCGAGAATTAGTTAAAATATATGGGATGAGTCATTAAGTATTGGTGATGCTTTAGGAGTGAGTGGTATGGGTAATTTTGGACAAAACAAAAAGAAATGGACATGCGTTTATGTAGAACTATGTGTGAGTATATGGCCTGTTCATGAGAAGGACAAGGGGAATACGAGAGCTTTGGGAAAGAGAAATCAGGGCTCATTTTGCATGAGAATACGAGGTTGCCTTTGAAACTGTGTGCGATAAAGTGTATAACGTATGTCTCGTCTAGAGTCTCGTTCGTTATCGGAATTAACCAGACAAATTGCTCCACCAACTAAGAACGGCCATGCACCACCACCCATCGAATCAAGAAAGAGCTCTCAATCTGTCAATCCTCTCGATGTCCGGGCCTGGTGAGGTTTCCCGTGTTGAGTCAAATTAAGCTGCAGGCTCCACTCCTGGTGGTGCCCTTCC
This sequence comes from Periplaneta americana, assembly GCF_040183065.1. Classification (NCBI taxonomy): domain Eukaryota; kingdom Metazoa; phylum Arthropoda; class Insecta; order Blattodea; family Blattidae; genus Periplaneta; species Periplaneta americana. Next base: position 153,272,456 of record NC_091130.1, read on the forward strand.
GTCAATTCCTTTAAGTTTCAGCTTTGCAACCATACTTCCCCTGGAACCCAAAAGCTTTGGTTTCTCGGAAGCCGCCTGCCGAGTCATCGGAGGAACTTTGGCGGATTGCTGGCTGGCATCGTTTATGGTTAGAACTAGGACGGTATCTGATTGCCTTCGAACCTCTAACTTTCGTTCTTGATTAGAGAAAACATTCTTGGGAAATGCTTTCGCTTTGGTACGTCTTGCGATGATCCAAGAATTTCACATCTAACGTCGCAATACAAATGCCCCCGTCTGTCCCTATTGATCATTACGTCGGGGATTCCGAAAACCAACAAAATAGAACCGAGGTCCTATTCCATTATTCCATGCACTCGGTATTCAGGCGGCTGCTGCCTGCTTTAAGCACTCTAATTTGTTCAAAGTAAACGTGCTGGCCCATCGAGACACTCGGTTAAGAGCACCGCGACGGGTATGAACAGGCCCTCCCCGAAATGCGCTGGCTTGGGCCACTGGCAGGACAAACATGAGAAGGAAGTTCCTTGACTTTTATAAACTGATCATTGACAACAGGACTTAAATTTGTGAACTAGACCCCATTTCAGTTTGGTTGATAGGCTTTCCCCTCTACTGACACTCTCTACCATCAGTGAAGGGGAAGCTACTACTGTCCATCTTACTGATGTTCGAGTAATTGACTTTCAACACAGTGACAAAATTTTATTATTGAAAATGTTTACCAGTAATCTATATTTGAAAAGCCTATACTAAGTGGTAATATTTCATTTTATTGCTATTTATATCAACTGGCACGTTAAAAAGCTACTGAGAGCAGAAGATAAATGTTTTCTTCACCACTAGTTGCTACTCTACAACATACAGAATGGGACAATCTACACTGTGTCACTCCCCTCTGACAATACAAACTAACATTTCGTAATTGAATTTATTATTAGTTGGAAATATTATAAGAACGATACTAAAATATTGCACTCCACAGACGACAATGACAATTTACTTGGATTATTGAGAACAACAATGAACTGTTAATTTTTACTAATGTTCACAAAGGAATATTTACAAATCAGAACTGTCAGTTCTCAGTTCACAGTTCTTCTAGCTCAGTCACTCGAGTTCACAGTATCTCGAACCCCAGACCTTAGAGACAGTCCACTGAACTTCGAACTCAGGTCCCTCCAACTGCGGTCCACTGCACTCGAACTCAGGTCTTCGGATGCTCACACAATTGTGGACACACACTCAAGTCGAACTCTGGTACACAAGACTGGCTGGCTTGCTGTCCACTGACTAACTACACTGGCTTACTCACTGACTTCACTTGCGTCTTCTCTTTTATGACCAAACCATAGTTTCTGGAGAGTTTGCGATCTCGAATAGTCTCCATATCTCCCGTCTCTGCCGCGGTCGCTCTCTCCTCTCCGCCATAGCACATGCCCCAGGAAGCAGATGCGCGCGCGCAACCCGCCCAAAACACAGCCGACTTAGCTCTTCCTGCGCTGGTCGTGAGATCGAATCTCACGTGGCCGTCACAATATACACAAACATGTAATTCTCAAACCTGTGTCAGTGTATTTTTATATTCACTTATGTACTTTATTTAATATTTTATTTTCTTGTGTGTACAACTTGGGGGGGGGGGGGTGCAGGTATAAGAGGTAACAGCTACCGTTCTGTTACTCACGGACTTTGGGCAAGTAGAAGGGGAAAGAAATGCCTTTGCATCTTCTGAACTTGTATGAAATATCGTTTAGTGATCCACTACCTAGGATGGTAAATACAATCCCACGATGTTTGTTATATTTTTCTTCTCTTACAGAGGTGTGAAAATTATTAGAATAATCTTAATTTTAAAGGTTTTTTAATAGTTCCTTCACAAATATTCATTGAATTGATGCATATTGGTATATAATATTACTATACTGATGTAGGATATATTTACTACTAACAATGCCGAAAAGCATTGTTGTACATTGGTATTTTTCTTATTTTACAATTGTTATGGGAATTCAGAAATTGTTATATTATGTTGGTGGAATTGGAAACATCAAAAATTAATTAAGAAATGCTTTAAACAAATTGTTCTTTCTGTTTACATTGTTGGGAAGGTTCAAATGAACGTATACATCTGTTTTGTGCATATAATTTTTGATGTTTCCAATTCCGCCAACATAATATAATAATTTCTGAATTCCCATAACAATTGTGAAATAAGAAAAATACCAATGCACAACAATGCTTTCTGGCATTGTTAGTAGTAAATATATCCTACATCAGTATAGTAATATTATATACCAATATTCATCAATTCAAATAATATTTGTGAAGGAACTATTAAAAAACCTTTAAAATTAAGATTATTGTAATAATTTTCACACCTCTGTAAGTGATAATGCAATGGGAGTGGGAGCTTGTATCAGAGTTGCTTTTCTACAGATTTTATCGAGAATGAGTAGTTGAGAATATCAGCTGGCATAGTGTAGAAAATGAAATGGATTGTATTGTGTGCATGAAAAATATGAGGAGTTTGATGAAATTGAGTGCTTCTCCTCCAGAGGCAGTGAATGTGTGATCGTAAATAATTATTAGCAGTGTGATTTGTTGGTATTAGTGATATATGTGAAATGTGTTACGTGGAAGTGGAAAATATACTGGATTACATAATATGTGTGGTGTGTGGCAGTGATGTGCGCATAATTTGCAGGTGTAGTGGAAGCAGAGAAGATAATATGAAGTGGAATGATAGTATTTTCATGAGTGAGGTGGTGATAAAATGATTATGGTGAAATGACACTGCTAATGATTATTTTTCATACTTGTATTGTTGTATACATTGTATCAGAGTTCTTGCATTACCGTATATACTCACATAATAGATGACATGCATAATGTATGCAGCCCAATTTTTAACAGTAATGTGTAAAGGGGGGAAAAAAAAATCCTTGCATAATGTAGGAATTACATATTCAGTTGCTACATGTGGTATTGTTGGATGCACTTGTCATGTGGAAATTGTCAAAGAAGTTAATTTGTTATGATAGGTTAGTTTTAGGAAAATTATTTATTTATTTATTTATTTATTTGTTTTTGTTATTGCTAGCGAAAATTACATATATAAAGAAAGATTTTGCAATACTTTAAAATCATTCATCCTGAAGTGAGATTGATTAAAGATTGAATAAAGAAACATAAAAAGATGAAGGGAAGTGGAACGAGTAAAATAATTATTCGATTTGTACATGGAAAGAAAAATTTGTGTATTAACATGTAAATGATAGTGTAGAATTGGAAGAGAGGTCTTCAGAATTTCCATCACAATCTTGTGAACCTCATGAAAGGAAATTTTAGAAGATTTAAGGATATTAGTTGTAAATTTCGGTAAAGAATCCCTTGCTCCAAATAGTAAGCCTGTAACATTCCAGCTTTAAAGCGAAATGCCATATTTAGCTTGCTTGTAATTTATCTGCAGTGCCTGATACGTGTCTTGCTCGAAGCAAATCGTACGTTCTAAGACCAACACTTTCTGGGTATTAAAGTATTAAGTGTAATTACACTTGAAATTAAAAAGAAGAGGCAAAAAAAACAGTTACTTTATAACAAAACCGTTCTGTGCTGTGGCGTCTTTGTCTAAGGCATCCTGGCTAGGACTCGCATTATGGAATGTGTGCTGGTTTGAGTCCTCATGGGGGAAATTTCAGTCAGTGTATGGGACCGGTGCCTACCCAGCATTGTGATGCACTTGGGGAGCTATGATAGGTAGTGAAATCTGGTTGCGAATACCAGTTATAACGGCTGAGGGGGGGGATCATTGTGTTAACCACATGATACCTCCATTCTGGTTGGATGATCGTCCACCTCTGCTTTGGCATGTGGATGTGAGGCCAGCAGCCGGCTGGTTGGTCTAGGCCCTTCATGGGCTGTAGTGCCATGGATTATTATTATTATTATTATTATTATTATTATTATTATTATTATTATTTATAACAAAACGTGATAAGTGTTAATATAAAAGTTAGTTGGCAGATTGCAAAGTGAAATGAGTTACATTGGAGAAGTTGCAGAATTGATGATTTTGAATATTACTTGAATGTCTGATGTGGAAATGAGCTGTGATTATTGCCTGGGATATCTTGTAGTTATAATTTTTTCATGGAAACATTTTGGTTGCGTGTAATGCATACTGGATTTATGATCCAAAGATTATGGGGAAAGGTGCGTCTATAATGTGAGTAAATGTGGTAATTTGTTATTGTGTTAAGCTAGATACACACACAACAATAAATTGTAACAATTAGGTAACTACAATTATATGTAATGTGCACTACTATCTGTATGGCATATCTATTTTTGTTTGTCATTTGTGATGACTGACAGGGATGAAGATAGAAGTTTTAGGTGTAATTGGTTGTTGTTGTTGTTGTTGGATGTACATCTTGGGTTGTCGTGTTCATTCTAGAAAGGTCGTAGATGAAAGTGACACAACGTGGGTTGTTAGGTGTTCTTTGCTGCTGCTTCTTTTTCAGATTAATTCGTTTTTGCTAAGGTTTCTGTTGTGGTTGGAGTGTATGTCTTGTGTTTTGCTGCCCCTTCTTTTTGAGATGAATTTGTTTTCTATAGTTAAATAGTTTTCTGTTGACTTTTGTCGATGAGTTTGTCTTTTTCAGTGAATGTCTTACGTGTTATGGTTGGGGTGTATATCTGCTCGTTCTTTTTGAGATAAAATTTGTTTCTCTTAGTTTTGTTGTTGCCTTTGTGGATGGGTTTGTATTTCTGCATGAGTGTCTTTTCTGTTACTCGTTCTTTTTGAGATTATTTTGTTGTACTTAGTTTTGTTTTTGCTTTTGTGGATGGGTTTGTATTTCTGCATGAGTGTCTTTTCTGTTACTCGTTCTTTTTGAGATTATTTTGTTGTACTTAGTTTTGTTTTTGCTTTTGTGGATGGGTTTGTATTTCTGCATGAGTGTCTTTTCTGTTACTCGTTCTTTTTGAGATTATTTTGTTGTACTTAGTTTTGTTTTTGCTCTTGTGGATGGGTTTGTATTCCTGCATGAGTGTCTTTTCTGTTACTCGTTCTTTTTGAGATTAATTTGTTTCACTTAGATTTGTTTTTGCCTTTGTGGATGGGTTTGTATTTCTGCATGAGTGTCTTTTCTGTTACTCGTTCTTTTTGAGATTAATTTCTTTTACTTAGTTTTGTTTTTGCTTTTGTAGATGGGGTTCTTTTTTAGATTAATTTGTTTTACTTACTTTTGTTTTTGCCTTTGTGGATGGGTTTGTATTCCTGCATGAGTGTCTTTTCTGCTACTCGTTCTTTTTGAGATTATTTTGTTGTATTTAGTTTTGTTTTTGCTTTTGTGGATGGGTTTGTATTTCTGCATGAGTGTATTTTCTGTTATTCGTTCTCTTTAAGGTTAATTTGTTTTACTTAGTTTTGTTTTTGCTTTTGTGGATGGAGTTCTTTTTGAGAATAATTTGTTTTACTTAGTTTTGTTTTTTTGCTTTTGTGGATGGGGTTCTTTTTGAGAATAATTTGTTTTACTTAGTTTTGTTTTTTTGCTTTTGTGGATGGGGTTCTTTTTGAGAATAGTTTGTTGTACTTAGTTTTGTTTTTGCCTTTATGGATGGGTTTGTATTTCTGCATCAGTGTCTTTTTTGTTGTGCCTCATCTATTTGTGGCTGTACTTTTGGACATTAATTCGTTTTACTGTTGATTTTTGTTTTATGTATATATATTTTTAATTAATGTGTTTGCTGTTGTGAGCAAGGTGTTTATAATGCTCCCTACATTTTGAGATGAATTCGTATTAGTCATTTGTCTCTTAGCTTTTGTTAATATGCTTTTGAATCGACGTCGTTTCTGTTGTGATGAGGGTGTATTTGTGTCGCTACTTTGTTAGTTAATGAGTTTTGCTGAGTTTTCTGTTTGCTTTTGTCGATGAATTAATATTTTTTAATCATTATCTTGTCCGTAGTGATTTGGGTGTATAGATTGTGTGTTTATGCTGCAACTGTTTGAGATTAATTTTGTCCTGCTCGGTTTTTTGTTTTCTTTAGCTGATGAGTTAATATTTTTCAATGAATGTCTTTTCTGTTGTGGTCAGGATGTATGTCTTATGTATTTGAGGCCCTACTTGTTTAGATTAATTCGTTTTACTGGGTTTACTGTTCGTTTCCGTTGATGGGTTGACAGTTTATAATCAAAATTTTGTCTGTTAGTTTGTGAGATTAATTTGTTTTAGTCAGTTTTGTTGATGGCTTTATATTTTTCAAGTGACGTCTTGTTTGTTGTGGTCGGGATGTATATATGGTGTTGCTTTTGCTGATGGGGTTATAGTTTTCATTCAGTGTCTTTTCTGTTGTGGTCGGGATGTATATATGGCGTTGCTGTTGCTGATGAGGTTATAGTTTTCATTCAGCGTCTTTCCTGTTGTGGTCGGGGTGTATATATGGCGTTGCTTTTGCTGATGAGGTTATAGTTTTCATTCAGCGTCTTTCCTGTTGTGGTCGGGGTGTATATATGGCGTTGCTTTTGCTGATGAGGTTATAGTTTTCATTCAGCGTCTTTCCTGTTGTGGTCGGGGTGTATATATGGCGTTGCTTTTGCTGATGAGGTTATAGTTTTCATTCAGCGTCTTTCATGTTGTGGTCGGGGTGTATATATGGCGTTGCTTTTGCTGATGGGGTTATAGTTTTCATTCAGCGTCTTTCCTGTTGTGGTCGGGGTGTATATATGGCGTTGCTTTTGCTGATGAGGTTATAGTTTTCATTCAGCGTCTTTCCTGTTGTGGTCGGGGTGTATATATGGCGTTGCTTTTGCTGATGGGGTTATAGTTTTCATTCAGCGTCTTTCCTGTTGTGGTCGGGGTGTATATATGGCGTTGCTTTTGCTGATGAGGTTATAGTTTTCATTCAGCGTCTTTCCTGTTGTGGTCGGGGTGTATATATGGCGTTGCTTTTGCTGATGGGGTTATAGTTTTCATTCAGCGTCTTTCCTGTTGTGGTCGGGGTGTATATATGGCGTTGCTTTTGCTGATGAGGTTATAGTTTTCATTCAGCATCTTTCCTGTTGTGGTCAGGGTGTATATCTGCTGGTACTTTTTGAGGTTGATTCATTTTACTTAGTTTTCTTTTTGCTTTTGTGGATGGGTTTGTATATTTCAATCAACATCGTGTCTGTTGTCTTTCGCTACATTGTTAGATGGAATAGTTTTGCTCAGTTTTCTGTTGTGGTCAGGGTGTATGTCTTTTGTATTTCTGGCGCTACTTTTGTTTTTTTTAGATTAATTTGTTTTAGTCGGTTTTCTTTTTGGTTTTGTCCATGGACTTATATTTCTGAATGAAGGTCTTTTCTCTTCTGATCAGGCTGTACATATTTTGTGTATTTGTGGCCCTATTTACAGTAATTGGATTTATTCAGTTTAATGTTGGTTTTTGTCGATGGGTTTATATTTTGCAATCGACATTGTTCCTGTTGTGGCCAGGGTGTACATCTTGTTTATTTGTGGCCCTACTTTTTGGGATTAATTCATTTTATTGATATTTCTGTTGGCTTGTGACGAGTTTCTATTTTTCATTCAGCATCTTTTCTGTTGATGTCAGGGTTTATTTGTAGTATATTTGTGGTGCTATTTTTGTTAGATGAATTAGTTATCGTTTTGCTTTTGTCCATGGGTTTATATTTCCGATTCAACGCCTTTTCTGTTGTAATTAGGGAGAATTTCTTTCTTTGCTTTTCTTGATGGGTTTGTGTTTTGAAATCGACGTCGTTTTTTTGTTGTCTGGGTGTATTTGTAGTGTACTTGTGCCCCTACTTCGTGAGATTAATTGATTTTATTGAGTTTTTTTTTCTTTTGGTGGCTTTTGTCGAGATATTTTTCAAACATTGTATTTTCTGTTGTGATAATCATATTTTGATTTGATTTGCTGGAGACAGGGTTCATTTCTGTAGCTTCGGATGAATGCTTTGAAATGTTAGCGATATTTGCTTACATTCATTGCGGTATATTATGATTTATTGTTGTGTGTAACTATGTTTTGTGAAATGACAGCTGCAATAGCGGTTATTACGACAATTGTATGTAATAGGTATTTTAATGTTGTATTGTTTTGTGATACCATATTTACTCACGTAATAGACGCTGGCGCGTAGCGTACGCACCCCAATTGTTGCCAATAATATGTAGAACGAAATAATCGTCGCGTAATGTTAGTAATATTGATTTTCGTGTTGTTTGCTGGATTTGTTGGCTGTAATTGTTTATAATAAATCGTAATAAGTGTAAATATGGAAATTAGTAAGAAAATTTGAGGGTGAAAAGTATTAAATTAGCAGAAATTGACGGAAATCGGGTGTAGTTTGTGCGTTATTTTCAATAGTAAGTACTAGCGTGTGCGATGTCGAAATTACTTGTGATTATGGCTTAATTAGCATTGTAGACGGGTTCATCGAGAGATCATGACGTAAATTGCGTCTATTACAGAGTGAATTTGGTATTGTGTATTATTCGGCAAAGCAAAGTTGTGATTTGCAAGATTGGAGCGCGTGTTTGCGCAAGTTACGGTAAAATTGCGTATAGATCGCATTGGAACTTTGCTTTGCCGGGTAATATACACGAAAATGACACGCAAAGTAAAGATATATGTTGTCTTTTGGTTTCAGGTTAATTTCATGTATAAAATTGTGTATTGTGTGCCTTTTTTTGTTGTATAAATTGTTGGTTTAATAATAAAAATGTTGTGCAATTATGTTTTCTGTGTTATTTCCTTCCTATATAGTGTTTCGTGGTTTTTTCCATGTGTATATCTTTATTTTGCGTGTTTCGTTATGTATAATGTGTATATTTATTTTTCTAAGTTGTATTATTTGTTGTAAATATAATTTTTGTATGGGTTTTTTTTTCCTGTATATTTTCTTCTATATATTGTTTGTATATGTTTTATATGTGTATATTAAGTTCTTTGTTTTTCTTGAATAAATGGTATAAGTTGCACCCTCTATGTCTTGTTTTTTCTACTAAAAAATTTGAATTTGCCCACTTCCTGTTACCTGGTTTCATCCAAAACTTTTTCCCGCCAAAATACTTAATATATAAGCGAGTTGTCCAGCTTTTATACCTCCTTTTATACTTGATATAAGTCCTAGCGCTTGCACTGTACTGATGACGTCAGATATCTAGGCCCCGTTTATATAGGCAGAGGTGGCTCGCTCAAATGGAGAGAAAAGGAACTAGAAAAGTTCCTTTTCTCTCCACTTGAGCGAGCCACCTCTACCCATACAAACGGAACCTAGATATCTGACGTCATCAGCACAGTACAAGCGCTAGAAACTTGTGAAAAAAAAAATTTCCCTCGCCAAATTATTAGGCGCACGTTTATTTTGTAACATAACATATATACTATTGAAATAGTAGAAGTAAAATACTTAGAAAGCGAGATAAATATTTAAAAAAGAATATTTGTTAAAAATATTTCGAAAATAATTGTTTTCAAATGAAATTGTTTACAATAACATAAATATTTTTGAAGTTATATCTTTTAAAAAGATATGTTTGAAATAATAGTTATGAAATAATGCTTTTAAAGCTTGAAAAACATTTTTTAGGTAATATTTTTTAAGAAATATTTTAAAAATAATTGTTTAAAAATAATAGTTTTTCAAATAACATTAATACTTTTGAAATGATATCAAAATATAATATTTTTTAAATAATTTTTATCAAAAAATATTTTTTTAAAGGGTAGATAAATATTACAAAAAAAATATTTTAAAATAATTTGTATGAAAAAAAGTATTTTTAAACTTTGATAAATATTTTTTTAATTATATTTTTACAAAATTATTTTTAAAATATTTTGTAAAAAATATTATTTTAAAAATATTTATCAAAGTTTACAAATATTTTTCTATACAAATTATTTTTAAAATATTTCTTTTTTCATATTTCTCTACACTTTAAACATATTTTTTGATAAAAATTACTTTAAAAATATATTTTTTTTATATCATTTCAAAAATATTTATGTTATTTCAAAAACTATTATTTTTAAACAATTATTTTTAAAATATTTCTTCAAAAATATTACCTAAAAAATGTTTTTCAAGCTTTAAAAGCATTATTTCATAACTATTATTTCAAACATATCTTTTTAAAAGATATAACTTCAAAAATATTTATGTTATTGTAAACAATTTCATTTGAAAACAATTATTTTCGAAATATTTTTAACAAATATTCTTTTTTAAATATTTATCTCGCTTTCTAAGTATTTTATTTCTACTATTTCAATAATATATATGTTATGTTACAAAATAAACGTGCGCCTAATAATTTGGCGAGGGAAATTTTTTTGTATATACAAAGTATTTGAGGAGAAATTGAAAATATTTTAGAAGGTGATAGTATGGACTGCTCTGAATAAAAAAAGTTGATATAAACATGTGTAAAATTTTGATTCCATACAGAGATACAGCTGTTAGAATGTAACCCAAGAAGATGTTAAGCAAAGGCAAATGATCACATTCAATGCACTTTCGTTTCGTGTGTTGCTACTCCAGCTGCTATGGACTTATTTATCAATTATCATTTTTGTTTCGAAGGCCAAGTTATGAAGTAATGCTTTGATTTACATAATTAAAATTTTCCAACTGTAATTATGATTTGTTGGCCAATTCTAGTGTATCGTTTAGCCAGACTGCACGTATTTACAAATGATGAGTATGCCGATATGGAATATATTTTGTAATGGAAACCCATACGCTAAATATATTCCATATCGGCGTACTCATCATTTGTAAATACGTGCAGTCTGGCTAAACGATACACTAGAATTGGCCAACAAATCATAATTACAGTTGGAAAATTTTCATTATGTAAATCAAAGCATTACTTCATAACTTGACCTTCGAAACAAAAACGACAATCGATAAACAAGCCCATAGCAGCTGAAGTAGCAACACACGAAAATAAAGTGCATTAAATGTGATCATTTTCCTTCACTTAACATCTTTTTGGATTACATTCGAACAGCTATACCTCTGTACCCAATCAAAATTCGACACATGTTTCTATCAACTTTTTTACTCAGAGCAGTCCATACTATCACCCCCTAAAATATTTACTATTCCTCCTCAAACACTCTGTATATACATGCACAGACATAGACAGCAGCAGAGAACACTGATGGACTGTATACGAACTTCCGGATAGTCCGCATACAACCCATCATAGCTCTCCACTGTTGCCTACATCGTGCAAACATGGGAAGGAAGATGTAGACAACAGCAGAAAACCCTGGTGGACTGTACATGGACTTCCAGATAGTCCACATACAGCCCACCAGGGTTCTCCACTGTTGCCTACACCGGAAAATGGAAAGAAAAAATTTTCAAACTTCAACAGGTATAGACAACAGTGGAGAACCCCAATGGATTGCACAGGGACTGTCGCATAGTCCAAGTACAACCCACCAGAGCTCTCCGCTGCTGCCTATACCTGCAGGAATTTGAAAATTTTGTAAGGGCTCAGGTACAACTGACAGCAGTAAAATTTTTCCAAATATTCAACACTTTTGTCCTCCATTCCTGCATCCTGCATGATAATGAAAATTAGTATGTCAACACTGTAATTCTGCTTAATGAAAAAAATATTTTTAAGGTTTAAAAAAGAAAAAAAAGCTAATTATTTATTTATTTATTTATTTATTTATTTATTCATTCATTTACTCATTTTCTTTAAATATTTACTTATTTTATTTAATATTTAATTGATTCCTTAAAAAAAATATTTAATTATTTCTTTAAAATATTTAATTATTTCTTTAAAATATTTACTTATTTCTTTAAAATATTTACTTATTTCTTTAAAATATTTACTTATTTCTTCAAATATTTACTTTATTTCTTCAAATATTTACTTTATTTCTTCAAATATTTACTTATTTCTTCAAATATTTACTTATTTCTTCAAATATTTACTTATTTCTTCAAATATTTACTTATTTCTTCAAATATTTACTTATTTCTTCAAATATTTACTTATTTCTTCAAATATTTACTTATTTCTTCTAATATTTACTTATTTTTTTTATATCTACTTATTCTTTTAATATTTACTTATTTTTAAAAATTATTACTTTTTTTCTTTAATATTTACTTATTTTTATAAATATTTACATATTTTAAAAAATATTTCATTATTTCTTTAAATATTTACTTCTTTTTTTTTATATTCACTTTTTTTTTTTAATTATTACTTATTTTTTAAAATATCGCATTTTTTCTTTAAAATATTTACTTATTTTTTAAATAATCACTTATTTTTTTTATTTAATTGTTTCTTTAAAATATTTCATTATTTCTTTAAAATATTTTATTATTTCTCTAAATATTTCATTATTTCTTTAAATATTTACTTTTTTTTTAATATTTACTTATTTCTTTTTAAATATTTACTTATTTTTAAAAATAATTACTTATTTTTTTATATTTACTTATTTTTATAAAGATTTACTTATTTTTTTTAATATTTCATTATTTCTTTCAATATTTACTTCTTTTTTTTTAATATTCACTTATTTCTTTAAAATAATTAATTACATATTTAAAAAAAATAAGTGTTTCTTTAAAATATTTACTTATTTCTTTTCAATATTTATTTATTTCTTTAAATATTTACTTATTTCTTTAAATATTTACTTCTTTTTTTATATTTACTTATTTTTAAAAATAATTACTTATTTTTATAAATATTTACTTATTTTTTTTAATATTTACTTATTTTTTTTAATATTTACTTCTTTCATTAAATATTTACTTAATTTTTTTTATATTTCACTGTTTCTTTAAAATATTTAATTTTTTCTTTAAAATATTTTATTATTTATTTAAAATATTTTATTATTTATTTAAAATATTTTATTATTTCTTTAAAATATTTCATTACTTCTCTAAAATATTTACTTATTTCTTTAAAATATTCGATTATTTTTTTAAATAATCACCTATTTTTTTTTAATATTTGTTTCTTTAAAATATTTCATTATTTCTTTAAAATATTTTATTAATTCTCTAAATATTTACTTATTTCTTTAAAATATTTATTTATTTATTTATTTATTTATTTATTTATTTTTTTATTTATTTATTTATTTATTTATTTATTCATTCATTCATTCATTCATTCATTCATTTATTTACTTTTTCCTTTCAAATATTTACTTATTTCTTTAAAATAACTAATTATTTCTTTAAATATATTTTTTTTTTCATTTACTTATTTCTTTAAAATATATCATTATTTCTTTAAATATTTACTTATTTTTTTAAATATTTACTTCTTTTTTTTAATAATTACTTATTCTTTTATATTTCATTGTTTCTTTAAAATATTTCATTACTTCTTTACAATATTTAATTATCTCTCTAAATATTTACTTATTTCTTTAAAATATTTCATTATTTCTTTAAACATTTACTTATTTCTTTAAAATACTTCATTATTTATTTAAATATTTACTTCTTCTTTAAAATATTTAGTTATTTTTTTAAATAATCACTTACTTTTTTTTTTTTTTTTTTTTTTTTTAATTGTTTCTTTAAAATATTTCATTCTTTCTTTAAAATATTTAACTATTTCTCTAAATATTTACTTGTTTCTTCTAACATTTACTTATTTCTTTAAAATATTTCATTATTTCTTTAAATATTTACTTATTTCTTTAAAATATCTACTTACTTCTTTAAAATAATTAATTATTTCTTCAAATATTTACTTATTTTTTTTATAATCAATTACTTTTTTTTTAATATTTAATTGTTTCTTCAAAACATTTTATTACTTCTTTAAAATATTGACTTATTTCTTTAAATATTTACTTATTTATTCAAATACATATTTATTTTTCACATAGCAGAAGGACAGTGTTTACACATACTCATTTTCATTATTATACAAGATTCAGTAATGAACGAAACATGTTAAATATTTCCTAAATTTTACTGCTGTAAGCTGTACCTAGGCCCTCAAGTTCCACAGATGTCCACTACAGCAGAGAACTCTGATGGATCCCACATGGACCTCCGGGTAATCCATGCACAATCCAGCACAGCTCTCCACTGCAGCCTACATCGGCAGAACACGAGGAATAGAATCAAAATCCCACCGATATAGAAAACAGTGGAGAACTCTGATGAATTCAACACGGACTTCCGCTTAGTCCATGTAGAATCCACCAAAGTTCTCCACTGCCGCCTATACCTGCAGGACTCAGACTCTGGATAAGACGGGTAAGGTGGGGAAGAGCAGGCCTGCACTAATCTACAACACACACATGCAACTACAATCATGCTGCTATTTTCTTATAGCCTACATCATGCACAGGCAAAGTTCCTACACTTCAACTACGCACGATCCCAACACTATTCAAACCTAAAAACAACCAAAAAGCCCTATAACAAAGCTGCTGAATGGGATTGGCAAACTGCAACAATAGAAACCAATGCCCTAGCCTTTCCTTTGTCAACAACAACAATACCAATAAACGCAGCAAACCAGCAACACCAAAGGAATAAAATAGAAGACTGAAAAACATCAAATTCACACCAAACAGCAAACCTTCAGACTCCATAATCACCAATTATAGCCTACATCAACCTCTGCAAACAATACTAAGGGAAAATTGACGTATAAACTGACTGTCAAGAAGACAACTACAAATTTATACCATTCACAACAAGTAAATAATAAATATTACATCAATAAACCACCCTATGTCACCAAACTATTCAAATCAATAGAAGACCATAAAGTCAATTGTTCAACCTGTACTCCTAATACCTATCAATCAATCTTCTTAATATATCCAGCCGTTTGCTGACAACATATAGTCCACTGTAGTCTATTCAGTTGTTGTTTTTCACGAGAAATGAGGGGTATTTTGATCGGTGTTCATTATAGATGCCTGTTGGGGTGTAGTCAATATATACTGCAGGGCTGTGTCTTCTGCAACTGGTACTGATGATTTTAATTTACTTCTTTTGTGGTTTATGGATGGACAGTATAGAAGAATGTGTTCCAGATCTTCATCATGATTATTACACCACAGACAAGTAGGATTATCAGAAATGTGAAATCGGTGTAGGTACAATTGAGTGACAATGTGACCTGTTCTGGCTCTTGTTAAAAATGTTTCAACATGTCTGGCCAAGTTTTTGTACATTTCCAGGTCATTTGGTTTCTTTTGTACAGACTGTAAATTTTTTTCTTTCTCAGAAGAGAGCCAATTGTTGATCCATAGATTTGTAAAATGAGACTTTACTGAAGCAAAAGCACTGGATAGAGCTAGCAATTCAGTGTCAAGACTGGAGGAGGATGAACATGGTATGAAATAATTTTCTTGATATTTTGGAATATAATACCCTGTTCCTGATGTCCCATGGTAATAGTTGAAATTGTTGAGTTGAAAATTACTTGTAAGATATTGTTCTTCTTTTCCTAATACCTATAATGCAACTAAAATCCATCCATCAAGTAATGAATATTCATAACATCAATATAATAATTAAATTCAAAGATAAAGTGCAACTAGCCAAAGATTGACAAGTAATACACAAAATGTATCACTTAAACCAATTAATTCTTCAAATTAGAGAAATGAAGACTACAAAACCATTATCAAAATTGCAATTCACTTCCACAAGCCAGCTATCCATGTAACAAATTACAATCCTCAAACCAAAAACGAATATTTCAGGTCCACCATTGCACCCAGAAGGTGTTAAAACCATCAATCACTTTCTAGGAAATGTGTATGAAGAAACAAATACCATACAGGACGACAATACCAATAAATGAACAAATATGGTAAAAAATCATAGGAATAAAACACATTATTATCAATAGAAAACTCAAATAGACAGACACACTCCATATTCAAGTCAAAAATATCTAATTCACACCAAAGACCAAACCTACAGATTCAATAATCACGAATCATGACCTATATAATTACAATGTATCTCAAATGAACCTTTATAGACAATTCCAAATTTATACCATTTACAACAAGTAAATGATAATTATTGCACCTTGATCTTATCCAAAAGGCAAGAAGCGAGTTGAGTGCCCACTACAAGAACGCAAGAGATACCAGCTAGAAACCCATCTTAGCATGTGTGACACAATTTTCTCACCACCAATAACAAAAGTTTTTCTGAAGCAATGTTGCATAAAGGAATTTCGCACATTTATTACACATGTGTTTAAGACCTTGTAGAAAATAACAGTACTTAGTAACAGTGTCCTATTTATTCTTTTTGGAGCCAAATTTCTAACTTTTAAAAGTGTGGATATTATGTTAAAGTGTATGTTTTCTAGTGGATACTTGATTTGTTATGCGAGTCATAGTTATGGGATGCTTGATGTCGTCGCAATGTCTTAATTATAGTTTCATTGTGTTTGTGTGACTATTGTTTATTCATTTATGATATACGGTATGTTACAGAAAGCTGCATAAATGTGTTATAGAGAACGGCTATAAGAAATGTTACGTTTATGTGTTGTAACTCTTTTCTGTGTGTCTCAAATTGATGCCAAATGTCTGCTTTGCAATCGCAATGTTTAAATTACGGATTGTTTATGTTTTCTTTACATTTTGTAAGCCAATTTATTTTTCTTTCCCATTTGTTTTTATGCTTATTTTTTTTGTGTAAAACTATAGCCCTAGCATACATATGCAAATTTCGGCTATCCCCCCCCCCATTGGAGATACAATAATAATAATAATAATAATAATAATAATAATAATAATAATCAAATGATAATTATTATTACATCAATAAACGATCCTATGCCACAAAACAATTGATATCAATAGAAGACAACAACCCAATTGTGCAACCTGTACTCCTAACAGCAATAATGCAACTAAAAGCCATCTATCAAGTAATGAATACTGATAACTTCAATAAAAGACCAAAATTCAAACATAAAGTGCAACTAGAAAGGAATGACAACATGTTTCACTTAAAGCAATCGATTATTCAAGTTAGAGAAATAAAGGGTACTTTCACCTGTTCAAAAACTAATATAGAAATAATAATGCAAGAAGAACACAAAACCATGTACAAGGGGATAATACTTGCATTACACAGCAAGCAAACTAATGTACACATGTACAATTACAATAAAAATCAAAATAACTGTAGATACGAATAATTACAAACTGTGTACTCCAACCAACAGTATCAATTTAAGAAACTACAATCCTCACACCAAAAACCAATACTTCAGGTCCACCATTCCACTCTAAATGTATTCAAACAATCAATCACCTTGTAATAAATGCTAATGAACAAACAAATACCACAGAGGGCAACCAATAAACTCAGAAATATGCTCAAAACCAACAACACCAAACGAATAAATCACATTACTCTCAATACAAAACTCAAATAGACAAACACACTTCATATTCAACTCAAAAATATCCTTAGTCACACCAAAGACCAAACCTACAGACACAATAATCACCAATTATAACCTACATTATAGCTATGTATCTCAAATCAACCTCTACAAACAATACTAAGTCAAAATATACGTATAAACTACATAACAGAGGACTGTCGACTAGATAATTCTAAATTTATACCATTTACAATAAGTAAATGATAAATATTACATCAAGAAACCAACCTATGCCACCAAACAATTCTAATCAATAGAAGACAATAAACTCAATTGTGCTACTTGTACTGCTAACACCAATATCAACAAATGGATACTGATCACTTCAATGACAGACGAAAATTCAATAATAAAGTGCAACTAGCAAAACAATGACACGCAATACACAAAATGTTTCACTTCAAGCAATTACTTATTCCAATTACAGAAGTTAAGGGTACTTTCAGTGATTGAAAAACAATTACAGAAATAATAATTCAAAAACAACAGAAAACCATTATCAAAACTGCACATCGCATATACAAGCCAACTATATCAAAGCAACAAATTACTATCCTCGCACCAAAAACGAATATTTCAGGTGCATCACAGCATCAATCACCTTGTAGGAAATGCTTATGAAGAAACTTATACCACAGAGGACAACAATACCAATGAATGCAGAAATATGGTCAAAACCATCAATACCAGAGGAATAGAACACATCATTGTCAATAGAAGACTCAAATAGATACCTGAAATCAACCTCTACAAGCAATACATACTGAAACCTACAAAAATAAACTCCATTACAGAGTCAGCAGACCATCATGAAGACAGTTCCAAATTAATCAAATTTACAACAAGTAAATGATAAAAATTACGTCAACAAACGATCCTATGCCACCAAAAACTTTAAATCAACACAACATAATAAATTCAATTGTGCAACCTGTACCCCTAACACCAATTATGAAACTAAAACCCATCTATCAAGTAATGAATACTGATAACTTCAATAATACATCAAAATCCAATTATAGAGTGCAACTAGCAAAACAATTACAATTGATACACAAAATCTATCACTTTAACCTATAAATTCTTTCATTTATAAAGATTTACAATCGTTTCATCCATTCCAAAACAATTACACAAATAATAATTCAAGAACACAAAACCACTATCAAAACTGCACATCACATGCACTAAGCACTAACACTAGCATTACACAGCAATCAAACACATGTACAAGTGTACACTGACAATGACAATCGAGCAATACACACCAGATATCCATGAAATAATTACAAACTGCCTAACCCATTAACTATCAACATAACAAATTATAATCCTGGCACCAAAAACTAATATCTCAGATACACCATTGCATCCAAAACATATTAAAAGGAATGCTTATAAACAAACAAATACGCCAGACGACAACAATACCAATAAACCCACAAATATCATCAAAAACCAGTAACACCAAAGGACTACAAAACTTATTACTGTCAACGGAAGACCCAAATAGACAAAATAAACCAATGCACACTCAAGACAAATGGTACAGACAAAAAACTACTCAATTACCAGGAATTATAGTCTTAAATAACAACTGAAAACTACAAACACCAATAAACTCCATAACAGAAGAAGGTCGAAAAAACAATTCCTAATTTATATCATTTACAACAAGTACCGGTAAATGATAAATATCACGTCAATAAATAACCCTATGTCAATTCAATTGAGAGAAACCTATACTGCTAACAGCAATAATGAAACTAAAAGCCATCTATCAAGAAATGAATATTCATAACTTCAATAAAAGACCAAAATTCAAAGACATACTGCAACAAGCAAAGTAATGACAACTAATACACAAACTGTATCACTTAAAGTAATTACTTATTGCAATTAGAAAAATTAACAATACTTTCAGCGACTCAAAAACAATTATAGAAATAATATTCCAATAACAGAAAACCATGTACAAGGGGCTAATACTTGCATTACACAGCAAGCAAATAAAATCAAACAATAAACATTATGAAATTATTGAAAACTCTCTACTCCAACCAAGTATCAACATAATTAATTACAATCCTGGCACCAAAAGCCAATATCTCAGGTCCACCATTGCATCCAAAAACATATTAAAAACCATCATTCGCCTTCTAACAAAAGGTTTATGAAAAAACAAATACCAATAAAAGCAGAAATATGCTCAAAACCAGCAACACCAAAGAAATAAAACAGATTACTGTCAATAGAAGACTGAAAAATATCCAATTCCCATCAAGGATCAAACCTATACACTCAATAATTACCTACCAATTATAGCCTACATCAGAACAATGTATCTCAGATCAACCTCTACAAACAATACTGTACTAAGTGAAAATGAGGACCATTTATGCAAAATTTGCTAACTGTAAAAAACTAAATTTTACAGGAGAGACAAAAAACTGAATGGAGACAAGTAAGTTATAGGTGCAAATTGTAATTTACATTTCATCAATTACAGCATCAGAGGTCTACTAACAGATTATTTTGTAATTAACTTTAATTTAGTGGTATTTTTTTTTTTTTTTTTTTTTTTTTTTTTTAAACCTTTTCATTTTGACAGTTTTTCCAAAACTTGCTTTCTTCAACCTAACACAACACTTAACATTACAATAAACTTTACAACTGTATCATTAATCAACATAAAAATACAAAATTATTAATTTGGATTGTTATATCATTATTTTGCATAATTTTTGACAAATTGTTGTTAATCACAACTAAGTTAATGAAAAATTAAAAATAATATTTTAAATATTAAACTCAGTAAGATCACACCAAAAAGCTGATATTAGTAGTCCACTCTCTGCAAATGCTGTAACATAATAGACTGGCACACACAAAACACTAAATCATTCAGTTTCTACTACATCTGAATCCTCAATAATATATTAAACATTCTCTTTTTTTTTTTTTAAATATGACTTCATAGAATGATACAGCCTCTCTGGAATCTCAGAATAAGATATAATTTTCGTAATATCTTCACTCTTCTTTTTGCTGATATGATTTTGATGTTTCAGTATAACAGCGTCATTCATAGCCCTGAAAGTCTGAAAATTTCCACGTCTGTTGACAATTCATTTAAAGCATTTTTTACTGAAATATTTACAGCTCCTTATGTCAAGCTGCACTTCCTTTCAACAATCCCAATCACCCTGTCAGGTGGCACAAACCTATGCCCGCGTATAGGGAAAATAGTGGACTTCTCATAAAACACTGTATTTCTTTAAAAATATTGCTACAGTTGCCAACATTATACTATTTTCTTTCAAATCTGTGCTTCACTGGCTGGTCATGATAATATCTTTGAAAAATATTGGAGTGCAAGAGGTCAAATGACTTTATTGTCAAACGCCTGGCATTAGAAAACAACAACTATTTTCGTTTTGGAACATGCATGAGTCTGAAAACAAATGAAGAGTCAATGATTTTTTTTTTTTCTCTCTCCCTTCTTTAAATTTGTTTCCAGTTGCTTAAGATAGTGTCTTCCAGCAGAACTCGTTTCATTTTCTTCTCTTGCAGACTAAGTCTCTAAAAGTTTATATGAGCTTCTCCATTGGTTTTCTATGTCTCACCAGCGAATAGGGATTATAAAGAATGGACACTTCGGTCGGTACCTTTGATGTAGCCGGACTGATTTCAATTACCTTCAAGCCAGCTAGAGCGTCAGATTCTGCTTTCTCCCTAGAGTTGGCGCTGACATCACACCTGCTAGCAGTCGACACAGCGGAAATATAACATATACAATTAATACATCTAGGTACATTATATACTCAAATAAAATAAATTGGATCCATAAAATAATAAATCCGTCATTAACTGTAATGTCTAGACTCTAGAGTTCCTTTATAATGAGAGTTGAGATGTTGACCCCCCAACAACAATTAAAATATGTAATGATTTGATAGCGCTGAAAATGGAAAAACAAAACTCTTACGAGAAGTAAAACCATATACCTATATTATATTATTTTATAATATAATTTATCATATCTGAAATATAAAATAATATTATTACAACTAGTCTGTCACTGAGAAATACGGAAAAGCTGTTAACTTGAATTTATTTGAAGCAAAGTGTTACTGGATTACGCAATAAGGTAGGCGGTGTTTGGATCCTGTGTCTCAACTCTATTCTCAATTATTATCTTAGCGTATCCTTGATTACACTAATCTCTAGCGCTTGAAAGTGGAACTATACGCTGGCGCACAGAGAAACAAAACACAGGAAAATTCGCTCAGTGTCCATTCTTTATAATCCCTATTCGCTGGTCTCACTATACAAATATTGTAGAGTGAAGCTTGTCTGGAATAAAAAAGCTTCACCAGTAGAAAATTTTAGCAGTAGCTGGTAATGTTGCATATCGAACATTATGTCTATATGTATACGATTCACTACTATCCTTCATAATATGAATAAGCTCTTGCTTTGTGCAAACAGTATTCAAGAAGAGACTTTCTCATTTTTTTTTTTTTCAGATCACTTGCTGATTTTGATGTCAACTGAAGTGAGCAGGTGTCACAATGTGGATTCGCGAAACTTATATTGAATTTACTATAAAATACTGTTTTGAACTTAGAAAGAGAGGACTTATTCTTGCTCTTTTCCCCTACGGGGGCGATGATGCAAATATGATCGTGTGCATTTATTTGTACTGTAATGCATTCCCTTACGTTTTGTACCTCTAAACATGTTTTACAATATCATCTGTGGTTTGTTTTCGTGAAGGTATTTGTCGATATCCTCCCGTGTTTTTATAAGTGATGAACCAGTATTCAAAATATGTCGTGCAATAAGATCAAGTTTAATAAGGGACACATTTGTTATTTCCATGGAACACTTTTGCACATATACACACACACGTATCACACTATCGTTTTCCTTACAAAATATATTGTTGAGTCACAAAATAATTTCAATAAATGTAAAAATGAAATTAATTGAAGTAGTAAGCAAGTTTTGCTATAAATCTCACTTAACAGAAAGCAATTTTTGAAAAAACGATCACATTTTGACACACTACAGTAAAGGCAATAATAAAATTTTGCTAAGAAGCCTTTAACATAATGTAGAGGCCCGTCTTATGTTAGCTAATCCACCAAAATCTCAATTTTGAAAATTTTGCAGTTACCAAGTTTTGCAAAAACGATCCTCAAATAGATGTAGCTATAAACTGTATAACAGAGGGCTATCGACAAGACAATTCGAATTTTCTACCATTTACAACAAGTAAATGATAAATATTACATCAATAAATCATCCTATGCCACCTAACAATTCAAATCAATACAAGACAATACAGTCAATTGTGCAACGTGTAACTTACTCCTAACAGCAATAATGCAATTAAAATCCATCCATCAAGAGTAATGAATACTGATAACTTCAATAAAACATCAAAATTCCAAGATAAAGTGCAAGTACGAAAACAATGACAAGTAATACACAAAATGTGGCCTATCACTTAAAGCAATAAATTCTTCAAATTAGATAAAACAACATTACTTTCATGTACTAGCCAACTATCAATGTAACAAATTACAATCCTGGCACCAAAAACAATCGCCTTCAAACAAATGCTTTTGAACAAACAAATGCCACATAAGACAACAACAATACCCGAGGAATAAAACAGATTATTGTCAATAGAAGATTCAAAAAGACAAAAAATATCTTATTCACACCAAACAGTAGGCCTAAACCTATACATTCAATAATCACGAATCATGACCTATCTCAAATTAACCTTTACAAACAATACTACAGTCAAAATAGGCGTACAAACAGCAATAAACTGCATAACAGAGATCTCCGTTTCCATTACAAAACCCCATACACAAAATATACCATATCACCATTATCACCATTTCTAAATACATGCGCCATGCCTAAACAATACAGCACACTTGGCCAACAAATCACAATCACAGTTGAAAAATTCAATTACGTAAACTAAAGCATAGCTTCACCTTCAAAACAAACATGACAATCCATAAATAAAAATCTATCCCTGTACCCAGTCCAAATTGCAATTTTCTACTCACTACATTCCATACTATCACCCCTCAAATATTTACTACTTCTCCTCAAACACTCTCTATGTACATACACAACAGAGGAAAACCCTCATGGAGATTGCATGGATCCCGGATAGTCCATGCAACCTCCACCAGGGGTTTCCCCTGCCGCCTATGCCAGCAGAACACAAGGAAAGATGTACACAACAGCAGAGAACTCTGATGGATTGTATACGAACTTCCGGATAGTTCGTATACAACCCACCAGAACTCTCCACTGCCGCCTATATCAGGAACAAAACATGGGAACATGTACACAACAGCAAGAACTCTACTGGGTTGCATATCAACTCCCGGATAGTCCATATACAACCCACCAGAGGTCTCCACTGCCGCCTACACCACAGGAAGGCATGACAAATTTTCAAAGTCCCACAGGTATAAACAACAGTGGAGAACTCTAGTGGATTGCACTGGGACTGTCGCATAGTCCAAGTACAACCCACCAGACCTCTCCGCTGCCGCCTATATCTGCACAACTTTCTACATTTTTAAGTCTCACAGATGTAGACCACAGTAGAGAACTGTGATGGAACCCACATGGACTTCCAGATAGTCCATGAATATTCCACCACAGCTCTCCATTGGCAAAGCACAAGGAATAGAATCAAAGTCCCACTGATATATGATTTCCTACCATTTGTTGCACATTAATATTTGCTAATATTTCTCACTAAACAAAATATGTCAACACTTTTGCCTATATGGCATCATCAGATATTCTAATGTTATAACGATATCTAAAACCTAAGTCCAATATAGTTCACTGTGACAAACATTACAATAATTAAAATCATGAGTTATGCGTAATGAGTACACAGAAAAGCCACAATGAGAGCACATCATCACAAGCTTCAACGCACACATACATACATACATACATACATACATACATACATACATGCATACATACACACATACATATAATATAATACACACACACACACACATACATACATACATATAATATAATATAATACATACATACATACACACACACACACACACACACACACACACACGCACTCACATACATATAATATAATGCATACATACATACATAAATACACACACACACACACATACATATAATATAATGCATACATACACACATACATATAATATAATATAATACATACATACACACACACACACACACACACACGCACTCACATACATATAATATAATGCATACATACATACATAAATACACACACACACACACATACATATAATATAATGCATACATACACACATACATATAATATAATATAATACATACATACACACACACACACACACACACGCACACGCACTCACATACATATAATATAATACATACATACATACACACATACATATAATATAATATAATACATACATACATACACACATACATATAATATAATATAATACATACATACATACACACATACATATAATATAATATAATACATACATACACACACACACACACACACGCACTCACATACATATAATATAATATAATACATACATACATACATACATACATACATACATACATACATACATATAATATAATATAATATAATACATACATACACACACACACACACACGCACGCACGCACGCACTCACATACATATAATAAAATACATACATACATACATACATACATACATACATACATACATACATACATACATACCGGTACATACACACATACATATAATATAATGCATACATACATACATACATACATATTATATTATATATATATATATATATATATATATATATCGTTATAACATTTTCTTCAGTAAGAGATATTAGCAAATATTAATGTGCAACAAATGATAAATCATGTGATTGAGACTTTTTTTTTTTTTTTTTTTTTGACTTATAAACAGCGCAACTTTGATGACTTCCACACAGACTTCCACTTAGTCCATGTAGAATCCACCAAAGCTCTCCGCTGCCACCTATACCAGCAGGACTTAGACTCTGGAAAAGGCAGGTAACATAGGAAAGAGCAATAAACACAATGGAACAACTACAATCTGTTGTACAACACAACATTCCAAGCCTCAAAATCTTCTCTCATACAAAATATTGCACTTGTGCCTTCACTAATCTACAAACACTTACAACAACTACAATCCAACTATGTTAGTAGATACATCATGCAAATGAAAAGTCACTACACATCAACAAAGTCAAAACGTCCAACGTCCAACAATATATAAAAAAAAATCCTGTAAGGAACCTGCTCGATGTGTTTGGCAAACTGCAAAATGTCGTTACTACTTTTCTATGCCACCCTTATGCATCCTACAACTGTCACATACGCATACCGCATGCAATGGCGTCCCATTGCTGTTCCACGATACGACAATGAATATGCATCACCAATGTATTTCAACCATCAATTGCCGTTTAACAAATGCTTATGAACAAACAAACAAATACCACAGGACAACAACAATACGAATAAATGCAGAAATATGGCCAAAACTACCAGCACCAAATGAATAAAACACATTTCTGTCAAGAGAAGACTCAAATAGACAAAAGTCTTGGTATTCGCACCAAAGAGCAAACCTACAGACTCAATAATCACCAATTATAGCCTCAATAATAACTATGTACCATCTCAAATCAACCTCTACGAACAATACTAAGTGAAAATAGACCTACAAACAACAATCAGCTGCATAAAAGAGCAACATTGGCAAGAGAATTACAAATTTACACCATTTACAACAACTAAATCATAAATATTACGTCAATAAACGATCCTATGCCACCAAGCAATTCAAATCAATGGAAGACAAAATCAATTGTGCAACCTGTACTCCTCACAGCAATCGTGGAACTAAAAGCTATCTACCAAGTAATCAATACTCATAACCTCAATAGAATACCAAGTGAAACTACCAAAACAATGACAAGTAATACACAAAATGTATCACTTTAAGCAATTAATTATTCAAATTTGAGAAATAATAATTCAATAAGAACAGAAAACCATGTACTTGCATTACACAGCAAGCAAACAAACAAACCTACAAGTGTGCAATGGCAATAAAAACCAAACAATATACAGCAGATATCAATATATAATCAAATAATTGCAAACCCTGTACTCCAGCAAAGTATTAAGGTAATAATTCAAAATCCTGACACCAAAACAATCCAATATCTCAAGTCCACTATTGCATCTCAAACATATTAAAAACCATCCATCGCCTCCTAAGAAATGCTTTTCAACAAACAAATACCACATAAGACAACAACAATAAGGTACGGGTACCAATTAATTTTGAAATATCGTCAAAACCATCAATACCAGACAAATAAAACAGATTATTGTCAATAGAAGACTCAAAAAGACAAACACACTTCATATTTAAGCAAAAAATATCTTAGTCACACTAAACAGTAAACCTACAGATTCCATAATCACGAATCATGACCTATCTCAAATCAACCTTTACAAACAATACTACAGTCAAAATAGACGTACCGTACAAACAGCAATAAACTGCATAACAGATATCACAGTTTCCATTACAAAACCCCCTACACAAAATATACCACATCAGGATTATTACCATTTCTAAATACATGCGCCATGCCTAAACAATACAGC
This sequence comes from Periplaneta americana, assembly GCF_040183065.1. NCBI lineage: Eukaryota > Metazoa > Arthropoda > Insecta > Blattodea > Blattidae > Periplaneta > Periplaneta americana. The sequence continues at coordinate 153,299,683 of NC_091130.1, forward strand.
ATACTTGGCCAACAAATCACAATCGCAGTTCAAAAATTCAGTTATGTAAACTAAAGCATAGCTTCACCTTCAAAACAAAAATTACAATCGATAAATCATGCTCTATCCCTGTACCCAGTCAAATTTGCACACATATTTATATCTACTTTTCTACTCACTACAGTCCATACTATCACCCCTCAAATATTTACTACTTCTCCTCAAACAATCTCTACATACATCCACCGACATACACAACAGAGGAAAACCCTGATGGAGATTGCATGGATCCCGGATAGTCCATGCAACCTCCACCAGGGGTTTCCCCTGCCGCCTATGCCAGCAGAACACAAGGAAAGATGTACACAACAGCAGAGAACTCTGATGGATTGTATACGAACTTCCGGATAGTTCGTATACAACCCACCAGAGCTCTCCACTGCCGCCTACATCAGGAACAAAACATGGGAACATGTACACAACAGCAAGAACTCTACTGGGTTGCATATCAACTCCCGGATAGTCCATATACAACCCACCAGAGGTCTCCACTGCCGCCTACACCACAGGAAGGCATGACAAATTTTCAAAGTCACACAGGTATAAACAACACTGGAGAACTATATTGGATTGCACAGGGACTGTTGCATAGTCCAAGTACAACCCACCAGAGCTCTCCGCTGCCGCCTATATCTGCACAACTTTCTACATTTTTAGGTCTCACAGATGTAGACCACAGTAGAGAACTGTGATGGAACCCACATGGACTTCCGGATAGTCCATGAACATTCCACCACAGCTCTCCATCGCCAAACACAAGGAATAGAATCAAAGTCCCACTGGTATATCATTTCCTACCATTTGTTGCACATTAATATTTGCTAATATATCTTACTAAACAAAATATGTCAACGCTTTCGCCTATATGGCATCATCACATATTCAAATGTTACAACGATATCTAAAACCTAGTCCAATGAGTTATGTGTAATGAGTACACAGAAAAGCCACAACGAGAGCACATCATCACAAGCTTCAATGCACGCACACATACACACACACACACGTATAATACATACATACATACATATAATATAATACTTACATACATATAATATAATATAATACATACATACATAACATATAATACATACATACATACATACATACCTACATTGTTTTTTTAGTTTCTTTGTTTTTGTTTTTGTTTTTCTTTTAGGTTTTTTTTTTATTTTTTGTTTTGTCTTTTTTCTTTTGTTTTTTGTATTTTTTTTCTTTTTTGTTTCTTTTTTGTTTCTTTTTTGGTTTTTTTCTTTTTTTTTGTTTTTTTTTTTCTTTTAGGTTTTTTTTTGTTTTGTCTCTTTTCTCTTGTTTTTTTGTATTTTTTTCTTTTTTGTATTTTTTGTTTGTTTTTTTTTTTGTTTTTTTTCTTTCTTTTCTTTTTTTTTCGTTTTTTTCTTTCCTTCTCTTTTCCATTTTTAATTTGTAATTACATTTGTATCTGTTTTACCTCTTTTTTCGTGTTATATGCAATTATAATATAATACATACATACATACATGCATGCATATAATATAATACATACATACACACACACACATGCATATAATATAATACATACATACATACATGCATATAACATAATACATACATACACACACATGCATATAATATAATACATACATACATACATACATACATACATACATATACATACATTGTTTTCTTTTGCTTTTTTTTTTTTTTGTTTTTGTTTTTTCTGCTTTTTTTTTCATTTTGTTTCTTTATTTTTTTTTGTTTCTGTCTTTTTTTTTAGTGTTTTTTTAGTGTTTTTTTTTTTGCTTTTTTTCTTTTTCTTCTTTTTTTGTTTTTTTTTTTTCGTTTTTTTTTGTTTTTTTTTTCCTTTCTCTTTTCCATTTTTTAATATACACATAATATAATACATATAATATAATACATACATACATACATACATACATACATACATAAGTTTTTTTGTTTCTTTTTGTTTTGTTTTTTTTGTTTTCTTTTTGTTGTGTTTTTGTTTTTTGTCTTTTTTTGTTTTTTTTTTGTTTTGTTTCTTTTTCTTTTTTTCTTTTTTTTTTGTTTTTTTTTTTGTCTTTTTTTGTTTTTTTTTTCTTTTGTTTTTTTTTTTCTTTTTTTCGTTTTTTTTTCCTTCTCTTTTCCATTTTTAATATACATATAATATAATAAATACATACAAACATACATACATACATACATACATACACACATACATATATAATACATACATACATACATACATACATACATAATACATACATATATACATACACACACATACATATAATATAATGCTGTCAAACATGAGTCGACCTTCACTGCACTCATCTCACACCAACATCTTTTAAAACATATCAATATCAATGCACACTGCACTCATCTCACACGTACACAATACAAGTCAATAATCATCTCATAAACAATGCACACTGCACTCATCGCACACGTACATAATACAAGTCAATAATCATCTCATAAACAATGCACACTGCACTCATCTCACACGTACATAATACAAGTCAATAATCATCTCATAAACAATGCACACTGCACTCATCTCACACGTACATAATACAAGCCAATAATCATCTCATAAACAATGCACACTGCACTCATCTCACACGTACATAATACAAGTCAATAATCATCTCATAAACAATGCACACTGCACTCATCGCACACGTACACAATACAAGTCAATAATCATCTCATAAACAATACACAATGCACTCATCGCACACGTACATAATACAAGTCAATAATCATCTCATAAACAATACACACTGCACTCATCGCACATGTTCACAATACAAGTCAATAATCATCTCACAAACAATGCACACTGCACTCATCGCACACGTACATAATACAAGTCAATAATCATCTCACAAACAATGCACACTGCACTCATCGCACACGTACACAATACAAGTCAATAATCATCTCACAAACAATGCACACTGCACTCATCGCACACGTACACAATACAAGTCAATAATCATCTCATAAACAATGCACACTGCACTCATCGCACATGTACACAATACAAGTCAATAATCATCTCACAAACAATACACACTGCACTCATCTCACACGTACACAATACAAGTCAATAATCATCTCACAAACAATACACACTGCACTCATCTCACACGTACACAATACAAGTCAATAATCATCTCATAAACAATGCACACTGCACTCATCGCACATGTACACAATACAAGTCAATAATCATCTCACAAACAATACACACTGCACTCATCGCACACGTACATAATACAAGTCAATAATCATCTCATAAACAATACACACTGCACTCATCGCACATGTTCACAATACAAGTCAATAATCATCTCACAAACAATGCACACTGCACTCATCGCACACGTACATAATACAAGTCAATAATCATCTCATAAACAATACACACTGCACTCATCGCACATGTTCACAATACAAGTCAATAATCATCTCACAAACAATGCACACTGCACTCATCGCACACGTACATAATACAAGTCAATAATCATCTCACAAACAATGCACACTGCACTCATCGCACACGTACACAATACAAGTCAATAATCATCTCATAAACAATGCACACTGCACTCATCGCACATGTACACAATACAAGTCAATAATCATCTCACAAACAATACACACTGCACTCATCTCACACGTACACAATACAAGTCAATAATCATCTCACAAACAATACACACTGCACTCATCTCACACGTACACAATACAAGTCAATAATCATCTCATAAACAATGCACACTGCACTCATCGCACATGTACACAATACAAGTCAATAATCATCTCACAAACAATGCACACTGCACTCATCGCACATGTACACAATACAAGTCAATAATCATCTCACAAACAATACACACTGCACTCATCTCACACGTACACAATACAAGTCAATAATCATCTCACAAACAATACACACTGCACTCATCACACACGTACACAATACAAGTCAATAATCATCTCACAAACAATGCACATTGCACTCATCGCACACGTACACAATACAAGTCAATAATCATCTCATAAACAATACACACTGCACTCATCTCACACGTACACAATACAAGTCAATAATCATCTCATAAACAATGCACACTGCACTCAACTCACATGTACACAATACAAGTCAATAATCATCTCATAAACAATGCACACTGCACTCAACTCACATGTACACAATACAAGTCAATAATCATCTCATAAACAATGCACACTGCACTCATCTCACACGTACATAATACATGTCAATAATCATCTCATAAACAATACACACTGCACTCATCTCACTCGTACACAATACAAGTCAATAATCATCTCATAAACAATGCACACTGCACTCATCTCACACGTACACAATACAAGTCAATAATCATCTCATAAACAATCCACACTGCACTCAACTCACATGTACACAATACAAGTCAATAATCATCTCATAAACAATGCACACTGCACTCATCTCACACGTACACAATACAAGTCAATAATCATCTCATAAACAATCCACACTGCACTCAACTCACATGTACACAATACAAGTCAATAATCATCTCATAAACAATGCACACTGCACTCATCTCACACGTACATAATACATGTCAATAATCATCTCATAAACAATACACACTGCACTCATCTCACACGTACACAATACAAGTCAATAATCATCTCATAAACAATGCACACTGCACTCAACTCACATGTACACAATACAAGTCAATAATCATCTCATAAACAATACACACTGCACTCATCTCACAAGTACATAATACAAGTCAATAATCATCTCATAAACAATGCACACTGCACTCATCTCACACGTACATAATACATGTCAATAATCATCTCATAAACAATACACACTGCACTCATCTCACACGTACACAATACAAGTCAATAATCATCTCATAAACAATGCACACTGCACTCAACTCACATGTACACAATACAAGTCAATAATCATCTCATAAACAATGAACACTGCACTCATCTCACAAGTACATAATACAAGTCAATAATCATCTCATAAACAATGCACACTGCACTCATCTCACACGTACATAATACATGTCAATAATCATCTCATAAACAATACACACTGCACTCATCTCACACGTACACAATACAAGTCAATAATCATCTCATAAACAATGCACACTGCACTCAACTCACATGTACACAATACAAGTCAATAATCATCTCATAAACAATACACACTGAACTCATCTCACAAGTACATAATACAAGTCAATAATCATCTCATAAACAATGCACACTGCACTCATCTCACACGTACATAATACATGTCAATAATCATCTCATAAACAATACACACTGCACTCATCTCACACGTACACAATACAAGTCAATAATCATCTCATAAACAATGCACACTGCACTCAACTCACATGTACACAATACAAGTCAATAATCATCTCATAAACAATGAACACTGCACTCATCTCACAAGTACATAATACAAGTCAATAATCATCTCATAAACAATGAACACTGCACTCACCTCACACGTACATAATACAAGTCAATAATCATCTCATAAACAATCACACAAACAACATTCCAACAAAACAATTGCTATTACATACATTATTACGACATTGTAACTATTAATTACATCAGCAATATTTGCATAAAATTCACATCAACTGAATCACACATAAACATGTACAAACGTCTTATATTTTCTCAATTTTATGTATTAATACTGCTATGTAATAAACACAAAATATATAACATCACTTCTATGTATTTCATATCTATATTTTATTTTTTACATATGTATTACATTTTCGACAAGTCAGCAAAAACCATTTAAATCACTCAAATTAAACACATTATATTGGACTTAGGTTTTAGATATCGTTATAACATTTTCTTCAGTAAGATATATTAGCAAAATGTGCAACAAATGATAAATCATATGATTGAGAAAATTTTTATTTATTTATTTATAAACAGCACATGGACTTCCACTCAGTCCATGTAGAATCCACCAAAGCTCTCCGCTGCCACCTATACCAGCAGGACTTATACTCTGGAAAAGGCAGGTAACATAGGAAAGAGCAATAAACACAATGGAACAACTACAATCTGTTGTACAACACAACATTCCAAGCCTCAAAATCTTCTCTCATACAAAATATTGCACTTGTACCTTCACTAATCTACAAACACATGCAACAACTACAATCCAACTATGTTAGTAGATACATCATGCAAATGCAAAGTCACTACACGTCAACAAAGTCAAAATGTCCAACGTCCAATGTCCAATAATATAAAAAAAAATTCCTATAAGGACCCTGCTCGATGTGTTTGGCAAACTGCAAAATGTCGTTACTGCTTTTCTATGCCACCCATATGCATCCTACAACTGTCACATCGCATACCGCATGCAATGGCGTCCCATTGCTGTTCCACGATACGACAATGAATATGCATCACCAATGTATTTCAACCATCAATTGCCGTCTAACAAATGCTTATGAACAAGCAAATACCGGAGGACAACAACAATACGAATAAATGCAGAAATATGGTCAAAACCAGCAACACCAAATCAATAAAACACATTTCTGTCAAGAGAAGACTCAAACAGACAAAACCACTTGGAATTCGCACCAAACAGCAAACCTACAGACTCAATAATCACCAATTATAGCCTAAATAATAACAATGTACCATCTCAAATCAACCCCTACGAACAATACTAAGTGAAAACACACCTACAAACAAAAATGAACTGCATAAAAGAGCAACATCGATAAGACAATTCCAAATTTACACCATTTACAACAACTAAATCATAAATATTACGTCAATAATGATCCTATGCCACCAAGCAATTCAAATCAATCAAGACAAAGTCAATTGTGCAACCTGTACTCCTCACAGCAATCGTGGAACTAAAAGCTATCTATCAAGTAATCAATACTCATAACTTCAATAAAATACCAAGTGCAACTAGCAAAACAATGACAAGTAATACACAAAATATATCACTCTAAGCAATTAATTATTCTAATTACAGAAATAAACGGTACCGTACTTTCAGCAGTTCAAAAAGAATTATAGAAATCATAATTCAAGAACAACAGAAAACCATGTACTTACATTACACAGCAAGCAAACAAATCTACAAGTACGCAATCACAATTAAAATTAAACAATATACAGTAGATACCTATACGTAATGAAATAATTGCAAACCCTGTACTCCAACAAAGTATCAGCGTAATAACTTACAATACCAAGAAATACAGAAATATCATCAACTGTCAATGCAACAGTCAAATAGACAAACACACTTGCTATTCAAGCGAAAAAATAAGAAAATTCTTACTAAACAACAAACAGAAAACTAATTCCATAATCAACAATTATAGCCTAAATGACAACACAATACCTGAAATTAATCTCTACAAGTAATACATAGAAAAAGCTACAAAAATAGCCGTACAAACACCAATAAACTACAAACAGAACCACACCAACAAGACAATTCCAAATTAATACAATTGACAAGCAAATGATAAACATTACGTCAATAAACTATCCTATGCCACCAGACAATTCAGATCAATAGAAAACAATACATTCAATTGTCTAACCTCTACTCCTAACACCAATAATACCACTAAAATCCATCTATTAAGGAATGAATACTGATAACTTCAATAAAAGACCAAAATTCAAAGATATAGTGCAACTAACAAAGGAATGACAAGTAGCATAATACACAAAATCTATCACTTAAAGCAAGAAATAAAGAGTACTTTCATGACTGGAAAATAATTGAATCGGTCGGAGCTAAAAGGAATTAAGTCAAAATATGAAGTTTTGGGTTTTGCAACAATTTGAACACCTGATGTCATGCGCATTGAACGGTGGAAGAAGGAACTAAGACTTTTAAATATTCTTTTGTCTTCTATAACATAAAAATATAATATTTGTGTTATTACAGGAATATTTTTTTGCTTCTCCTGAAAGGTTGTCAAAAGTGACTTAATTCCTTTTAGCTCTGATCGATTCAGTTATACAAATTACAATTACAGAAGAACAGAAAACCTTTATCAACATTGCACACGGCATGCACAAGTGTACAATGATAATACACACCACATACCTACACATCATCATATAATTACAAACCGACTACTCCAACCAATATCAACATAATAAATTACAATCCTGACACCAAAAAACAAATATCTCAGGTCCACCATTCCATCCAAAATGTATCATTCACCTTGTAAGGAATACTTATGAAGAAACTAATTCTGCACAGGTCAACAATACCAATAAACGCACAAATATCATCAAAAAGCAGTAATATCAAAAGACTAAAACTGATTATGGTCAATGCAAGACTCAAACACCCTTAGTCAAGTGGAAAAAATAGCCAACTCACACTCAAGACCAAATGCAGAGTTAGAAAACTAATTCAATAATCAGCAATTATAGCCTAAATGACAACAGTGTATCTCAAATGAATCTCTACAAGCAATACTCAGTCAAAACTACAAAAATAGGCATACAAACACCAATAAACTGCATAATAGAGTAACATCAACAAGAAATTCCAGATTTATACCTACTTCACCAAACAATTGAAATCAATAGAACACAATAAACAACAATAACAAAATTAAAACCCATCTATCAAGCAATCAAGACTCATATAAAGTGCAACTACCAATGAATAACAATTCACAAAATGTTTCACTTAAGGGGAGAGGATGGTAATTTTGATTAAAAATGACTAAATTTTCAAAAAAAAAAAAAAAAATTCTTTAAAATATTCTGTGATATGTGTGGATCGCTATTTTTAAACTACCTGCATTATGGATTTTTAAATCACTCGCCCACTTTTATTGTTGTTTCCGGTAAATTATATTTTGAAAAAAAATTTTTTTCTTTAAAATACCCTTTGATATGTGTGGAATGCATTGCATAAAATTTTGTGGATATCTGTGCCCTTATCGGATGTTGAGACGTCATTTTTAAACTTCCTGCGCTATGGATTTTTAAATCACACACTCACTTTTATCGGTTTCCAGTAACTTCATTTTTCTTGCTACATTGCCAGACAAAATGGATATAATTTCTGAACTATTAAAGATACATGCATGAAATTTAGAACACACATTCTTTAGACTATTTGGAAACTTTTCTCTGTAACACAATTTTGTTAATTCATTTCATTTTAAAAATACGTCCGTTTGTTTGCCAGAAAGGAAATCAGAAAATTGTTACTAAATTTCAATTGTTTATCTTACAAACGTAGGGTTTAATATCAAAATCCTGTTACAGACAGTTTGTAGAACATACTTTCGCAAATACATTGCAAAAACTGTTTGAATCTATCTTTAAAAACGGTTTAGATATATCGGGTTTAGTACAATCCTGCATTGGGCATTTTTTTTTTTTTTTTTTCAAATTTGGGCCCCCAATTTTTTTTTTTTTTTTTTTTTTTTCAAAATATTTTTATTTGGTTGAGTTGCCACAGCTATGAGCTCTCTACATACAAAACATTAATAATTTACACCAAATAGGAAAAAAGTTTTAAAAAATACCATCCTCTCCCCTTAAACAAATAAATCACTCAAATTACACACGTAAAGAGTAGGTACTTTCATCCATTGTAAAACAATCATAGAAATAACAATTCCAGAAGAACAGAAAGCCATTGTCACAATTGCACATCACATCTACAAGGGGCTAATACTAACATTGCATAGCAAGCAAGCAAACACATGTACAACTGTACAATGACAATAAAAATCAAACAATACACACTGGATACCTGCACCACATGAAATAATTACAACTCCAACTAACTATCAACTTCATAAGTTACAATCCCGACACCTGAGGTCCACCATTGCATCCAGAAAAATTTCTCCACGAAAATAAACCCTGCAACATCATATCACGTATCTACAGACTTCACTTCAAATTTCTAAGCTCGGTCGGTAATGCAGCTCTCTGCATATTATGTAAACTCACTTACTATGGAAACACAAAACTTTGAGATTTTTACAACTCCTACAATGAATCTAAAAACTTTTGAGCAGCAGTATGACGCCATTGCAGTTGCCAATGTGTCACTATAGCATAGTCATCGATGCTAAATAACCTAGTACTTCATATAACGTCGTTAAATAACTGATTAAAGAAAAACACTACAATACCGCAAACACCATTTAGTCTCTATTACTCAAAAACAGCTTCACATTTCTCTAAAGTCCTGCCATTAATTTCATAATCATTATTCAACATCAAACATTCTATTACACTGTCCAGGTAATAGTATAGTCAAACGTTTCAATGCTACATAATGTTGCAGCATCATTTATGCTGTGAATATGCAGCTTAATACAGGAAAAAAAAATCAACAGCAGAAAAGAATCATGGTTTCCAAGCCACGTTAGACCTTACAAACTCGCTCAAATCAGGACACAGAATCACAACCGGCAATTTTTTTATCTGTGTTTCTCTCCTTCAACAGTTTTCGAAAATTTCCCAGCTTCAAGAGCTTCTGTAACGTGGAAAACTCAATGAAATTTTCATATGCCGGTATCCTTGGTCATTCTTCTCCTGTGACGTGTAGTCGAATTAAAGCGAGGGAAAACAGGAGATGTGGCTGTAGCGTTTGGGGAGAGGGGACTGAGGAGATGCTTTTTTTTATTATTTATTTTTTTTATAACAGCATGTCCCATTACATTTGTTGTACTATTACATGTTTCAATCTTTCTTAAAAACAGAATAATTTTCAATTAGTTACATAATACAATATTTTTAAAAACCAAGGTACGTAAGTGCATTAATTATACTAAAACATTATTCCTTGTGGATTATCAAAATTTATCCTTTCATCAAAACAATATTACTGAGATTAATGCAATATGTTACACAATAAAATTTTTTTAACATGAAGACACGTAAGTGCATTAATTATACTACGTCTAAAACATTACTTCTTTTCGATTATCCTTTATTAAAACAGGATTACTTAAGATTAATACAATATGTTACACAGTCAACTTTTTAAACATGAGTGCAGTCATTCTTCGTCTAAACCATTATTTCTTTTGGATTATCATAATTTTATTCTTTCATCAAAACAATATTACTTAAGATTAATACAATCTGTTACACAATCAAATTTGTAAACTGGAAGACACGTAGGAGCATTAATTATACTTCGTCTAAACCATTATTTCTTTTGGATTATCATAATTTTATTCTTTCATCAAAACAATATTACTTAAGATTAATACAATCTGTTACACAATCAAATTTGCAAACTGGAAGACACGTAGGAGCATTAATTATACTTCGTCTAAACCATTATATCTTTTGGATTATCAAAATTTTATTCTTTCATCAAAACAATATTGCTTAAGATTAATACAATGTATTACATGATACAATTTTTATATACTATGAAGGTAGGTCTAAGTCCATTAGTTATACTCCCTTTAAAACATTATTCTTTATTAATTATCACAATTAATCCTATTAGCATACAGTATTACTTATAATTAATGCCACGTTTTATATTGTACGATTATAGGTAAGTTTATTAATTTTACTGCCTATAACATTATACACCTGGCAACAATGGACGATACTAGACCCGCTAAAAGAGCCTTTACATCCAAACCTGGAGGAAGCAGATCCAAAGGAAGACCGAGGATCAGATGGGAGGATAATGTATACGAAGATGCCAACTTTATTGGTGCACGAATGTGGACAGTCAAGGACAGAGGTAGAGACGGCTGGAATAAAATACTGAGGAAGACTAGGACTCTCAATGGTTTGTTGAGCCAATGATGATGATGATGATGATGATGTTAACATTATACTTTACACTTTATTGAAATTAATTCTATTATTTTTTTTGCAATAGTACATGATTATGAATTACAATTTCTTAACACCATGGCAGGGCAATGCATTCATTATACCGTATCTACAGCATTATTCCTCACTGAATATACAATTGTATCATTTATCACAACAATATTATTTACAGAAAGTGAATAAATAAATAAATAAAAACATAAAATAGAAATTACATTGGGTTACATAATACACTTTTTAAATATAAAGTCAAGCAAATCCATTAATTTTACTGTGTCTTAACCACTGTACTCTATAGATTATCGAAATTTATCCTATTAACGAAGTTAATAAATTGTTTTTTATGTTTTTTTTTTTTTTCAATAAATATATTTTAGGTAGTGGCCACGTTCTGCCTCCTATTCTTATTTGCATTTTTTAATTATATCTCTCTTTGTCTAACATAGTGCAGCCAAATAGTAAGTGGTCAACAGTTTGTTCGTTTTCGTTGCAGATACACATGGGATCGTCATTTATTTTAAATCTGTGGTTAGGTTCGGTGTTAATGTAAACTTTGCTCGCAATCTGTCGTAAAGAGAAGAAAAAAAATACTTTGTTATTTTGCCATTTGACGCCGATTGCCATTCTGTTCCCCATTTCTCGTAACTTCAATTTCTCAGTTGTCTGGATATTTCGCTTTTAGTCATTTTATTGTAGCACACTACAAGATCTTTGTCACTCACCGCTTTCTTAGCCAGTTGGTCTACTACCTCGTTGCCATAGTGACCCACATGTGCCTTTACCCATTTGAATTGGATTCTCCAGTTGAGGAGATGCTTGTACTTCATCAAACAAGGAGGGATAAGTGCTGGGAGTCGAAGTCAGAAACATGAGCGATAAAGATGGTCAGGGGGGAAAAGTGGGTGGCTTGGAGATGGTGATGAGGCCTGTAGCGAGATGAGAATAAAGAAAGTTTAGGATACGCAAGAAGTGAGGAAGGAGCATTAAAAATGATCACCTCTATCATCGATAACTCAAGCAGAGGCAACTCTCGAATTATCGACTGCAGAGGGGGGGGGGGGCTGAGGAGAAGCTTGTGCTTCATCAAACAAGTCGGGATAACTACGGGGAGTCAAAGTCAGAAAGATGTGCGATCAAGATGATCAGAGGAGAGAAGTTGGTGGTTTGGAGATGGTGATGAGGCCTGTAGCGAGATGAGAATAAAGTAAGTTTAGGATATGTAAGAAGTGAGGAAGGAGCAGTAAAAATTATCACCTCTATCATCGATAACTCAAACAGAGCAACCTCTCGATCAAATTATCGACTGCAGAGAGGGGGGTTGAGGAGATGCTTGTGTTTCGTCAAACAAGTCGGGATAAGTGCGGGGAGTCGAAGTCAGAAAGATGAGCGATAAAGATGATCAGGGGAGAGACATGGGTGAGTTGGAGGTGGTGATGAGGCCTGTAGTGAGACGAGAATAAAATAAGTTTAGGAAATCGCCTCTATCATCAATAACTCAAACAGAGCAACCTCTCGATCGAATTATCGACTGCAGAGAGGGGGGTTGAGGAGATGCTTGTGTTTCGTCAAACAAGTCGGGATAAGTGCGGGGAGTCGAAGTCAGAAAGATGAGCGATAAAGATGATCAGGGGAGAGACATGGGTGAGTTGGAGGTGGTGATGAGGCCTGTAGTGAGACGAGAATAAAGTAAGTTTAGGAAATCGCCTCTATCATCAATAACTCAAACAGAGCAACCTCTCGATCGAATTATCGACTGCAGAGAGGGGGGTTGAGGAGATGCTTGTGTTTCGTCAAACAAGTCGGGATAAGTGCGGGGAGTCGAAGTCAGAAAGATGAGCGATAAAGATGATCAGGGGGGAAAGTGGGTGGGTTGGAGATGGTGATGAGGCCTGTAGTGAGACGAGAGTAAATTAAGTTTAGGATATGTAAGAAGTGAGGAAAGGAGCAGAAAAATTATGACCTCTATCATCAATAACTCAAGCAGAGGCAACTCTCGAATTATCGACTGCAGAGGGGGGGAGACTGATGGCGGGTAACTGCGGTGAGTCAAAGTGAGAAAGATGAGCGATAAAGATGATCAGGGGAGAGAAGTGGGTGAGTTCGAGATGGTGATGAGGCCTGTAGCGAGATGAGAATAAAGAAAGTTTAGGATACGTAAGAAGTGAGGAAGGAGCAGTAAAAATGATCACCTCTATCATCGATAACTCAAGCAGAGGCAACTCTCGAATTATCGATTCCAGAGGAGGGGGGGATGAGGAGATGATTGTGGTTCATCAAACAAGTCGGGATAAGCGCAGGGAGTCGAAGTCAGAAAGATGAGCGATAAAGATATTCAGGGGAGAGAAGTGGGTGAGTTGGAGATGGTTATGAGACCTGCAGAGAGATGAGAATAAAATAAGTTTAGGATATGTAAGAAGTGAGGAAGGAGCAGTAAAAATGATCACCTCTATCATCAATAACTCAAGCAGAGGCAACTCTCGAATTATCGACTCCAGAGGAGGGGGGGATGAGGAGATGATTCTGCTTCGTCAAACAAGTCGGGATAAGTGCAGGGAGTCAAGGTCAGAAAGATGAGCGATAAAGATGATCAGGGGACAAAAGTGGGTGAGTTGGAGGTGGTGATGAGGCCTGTAGCAAGATGAGAATAAAGTAAGTTTAGGATATGTAAGAAGTGAGGAAGGAGCAGTAAAAATGATCACCTCTATCATCGATAACTCAAACAGAGCGAACCCGCGAATTATCGACTCCAGAGGGGGGGGGGGGCGGCTGAGGAGATGTTTGTGCTTCATCAAACAATGCGGGATAAGTGCAGGGAGTCGAAGTCAGAAAGATGAGCGATAAAGATGATCAGGGGAGAAAAGTAGGTGGCTTGGAGATGGTGATGAGGCCTGTAGCGAGATGAGAATAAAATAAGTTTAGGATACTTAAGAAGTGAGGAAGATTTAGTGCGTGTACAAAAGAATACAGGAGACAGGAGCGCGTCTGGGGGTCCCTGTTCCCGCAGTGTTGATCATGTGTAGACACATCCAAGCAAAAGTACTTTTCGGCACATTAGCAAGAAGGTGAGCTCTGGACGATGAGAGCACGGCTGGATGTTCAATTCAATTCATAAGTTTATTTCCAAAAAATAAAATACATATTTTCTGAAAACTGTTATGGGGACTTATGATGCCCTCTTCAGCCGTCCAGTATACAACACGTGTTGTTCATGATGTCGAAAATTCATCCCCTTATATACGCCCTCTCGGAGGTTTGGGGTTACGTCACACCCAAGCTTTGGGAATTTCCACTGCCAGCATGGCATGCGACACACGCAACAGAGAAAAACAAGTCAACCTGCTTTCTGAGAGAGAGAAGAAACAGCAACTCGTGTTTGCCCGGTTAGATTTGAAATGTTTGCTAAATAGCACGCAAGGGCACAAATATATATATTACACACACATAACAAAATCAGACCATGAAATCACAACCGACAATGTTTTACCAATGTTTCTATAACCATCATTGTAAAGCCTTGTAACATTTTAAACCATTAAACACAACTTCCGTCAGAAATCAATAAAGCCCAACAAGAATCTGTAGGTCCACACCTGTGGAGTAACGGTCAGCGCATCTGGCCGCGAAACCAGGTGGCCCGGATTCGAATCCCAGTCGGGGCAAGTTACCAGGTTGAGGTTTTTTCCGGGGTTTTCCCCTCAACCCAATACGAGCAAATGCTGGGTAACTTTCAGTGCTGGAACCCAGACTCATTTCACCGGCATTATCACCTTCATCTCATTCAGACGCTAAATAACCTAGATGTTGATACAGCGTCGTAAAATAACCCAATAAGAAAATATAAAAAAAAAAAATAAAAGAATTTGTAACAAGTCCTTAACTATTAATCTAAACAATATCACACCAAGAATTATGACAGTGCCACAATTCCAATATTTCCAATATGTTAATATTTCTATGCAAGAAGAAAGTCGGTAATGCACCTCTAAGTCAATCATTATGTAAAATCACAAGACAAAAGTCCTGCCTGAATTTGGCAGTAATTCTTCAACAGTACAGTCCCCATTGCAACTGTCCAGGTGTCAGTATAAAGTACGAGTCTGCGCGGTTAGGTTTGAAATGTTTGCTACGCAAGGGCACAAATATATATACACATACACACACAAACGCAACAAAATCAGATCATGAAATCACAACCGACAATGCTTTACCTGCATTTCTATGACCATCATTTTAAAGCCTTGTAATATTTTAAACCATTAAACAGAACTTCTGTCAGAAATCAATAAACAACAAGAATCTGTAGGTCCACACCTGTGGAGTAACAGTTAGCGCGTCTGGCCGCAAAACCAGGTGACCCGGATTCGAATCCCGGTCGGGGCAAGTTACCTGGTTGAGGTTTGTCCAGGGTTTTCCTTCAACCCAATACAAGAAAATGCTGGGTAACTTTCGGTGCTGGACTCCGGACTCATTTCACCGGCATTATCACCTTCATCTCATTCAGACGCTAAATAGCTTAGATGTTGATACAGCGTCGTAAAATAACCCAATTAAAAAAATAAAAGAATCTGCAACAAGTCCTTAAGTATTAATCTAAACAATATCACGCCAAGAATGACAGTGCCACAATTCCGATATTTCCAATCTGTTAATATTTTTATGCAAGAAGAAAGTCGGTAATGCACCTGTAAGTCAATAATTGTGTAAAATCACAACACAAAAATCCTGCCTGAATTTGGCAGTAATTCTTCAATAGTACAGTCCCCATTGCAACTGTCCAGGTGTCAGTATAAAGTACGAGTCTGCGCGGTTAGGTTTGAAATGTTTGCTACGCAAGGGCACAAATATATACACACAACAAAATCAGACCTTGAAATCACACCGACAATGTTTTACCAGTGTTTCTATAACCATCATTGTAAAGCCTTGTAACATTTTAAACCATTAAACAGAACTTCTGTCAGAGATCAATAAAGCCCAACAAGAATCTGTAACAAGTCCTTAACTTCTAATCTAAATCATATCGCGCCAAGAACTATGATAGTGCCACAATTCCAATATTTCCAATTTGTTAATATTTTTATGCAAGGAGAAAGTCAGTAATGCAACTCTAAGTCAATCATTATGTAAAATCACAACACAAAAGTCCTGCCTGAATTTGGCGTAATTGATGTGTCAGCTGGAACAATGCTGTAAGTTACAAAATTTTCATTCGGCGTGTTTCCGTGTAATAATGTTGTATGTCATGTTACCTTGCTATACTCCTTGGCTTGTAACTGTCCAAAAATGCAGTACGTGAAATTTGTCCACTCAAAAGTTTGCTACCCTATAACAACAACGTTGTACGTGTACACATTTTTGCAGCTCCTGTAAATTTTACAAAATGTAACTTATAACGTTGTTCCAGCCAACGCTTCAATTCTTCAACAATACTGTCCCCACTGCAACTGTGCAGGTGTCAGTATAAAGTATGGGTCAAACTTTATCTCATCTTATAAAGTATCTTATCCTATCTTATCTTATGAGTACCTTATCTTATCTTACTGTATCTTATAAGTATCTTATCTTATCTTATATGTTATAAGTATCTTATCTTATATGTTATAAGTATCTTATCTTATATGGTATGAGTATCTTATCTTATCTTATATATTATAAGTATCTTCTCTTATCTTATCTTATATGTTATGATTATCTTATCTTATATGTTATGATTATCTTATCTTATATATTATGAGTATCTTATCTTATCTTATATGGTATGACTATCTTATCTTATCTTATATGGTATGAGTATCTTATCTTATCTTATATGGTATGAGTATCTTATCTTATATATTATAACTATCTTATCTTATCTTACTGTATCTTATAAGTATCTTATCTTATATAAGTATCTTATCTTATATGGTATGAATATCTTATCTTATCTTACTGTATCTTATCTTATCTTACTGTATCTTATAAGTATCTTATCTTATATGTTATGAGTATCTTATCTTATATGGTATGAGTATCTTATCTTATCTTATCTTATATGTTATAAGTATCTTATCTTATCTTATATGTTATAAGTATCTTATCTTATCTTATATGTTATAAGTATCTTATCTTATCTTATATGGTATGAGTATCTTATCTTATCTTATATGTTATAAGTATCTTATCTTATATATTATAAGTATCTTATCTTATCTTACTGTATCTTATAAGTATCTTATCTTACTGTATCTTATAAGTATCTTATCTTATATGTTTGAGTATCTTATCTTATATGTTATGAGTATCTTATTCTATCTATTCAACATTGCAACAAGCATTCCAATTTCATTAATCTTCCTATTAATTTTTTTAATATTTGGCAATACTTCACAAGTTATTATTGCACTTCAACAGTCACATTAAACCCAATTATTAAGGTATGTAAAATGATTAAAACAATAATTACTGTCAGACTTGTACTGGTCTCTGCATCAATTTAGCAATCATTATGCAACACCAGACTCCTTCCCGGTATTGCAGCAGTCCAAGTGTCTGAGTAAAGTCATCAATTACTGTTAAAAACAAAAAAGACCTCAACGCGTATGGTAATATACTAAATGTTGTTATAAATTTGCAAATTATTTATATAAAATTTTCAGTCCTTATTACTAACATATAACTATCAGGCTAAAGTCACTTCTTATGTAAAATAACTAAACAAATCATTGTGACACTTTTATAACACATAGCATCACTTTAGCAAATCATTATGCAAGACTGCAATCCCTATTACATCTGTCCAAATATCGGTATCAAGTTTTCAAGCCTTATTCAAAACAAAAAGACCTCAACGCATATGGTAATATAATTAATGTTGTTGTAAATCTGAAAATTATTTATATAAAATTTTCAGTCCTTATTACTGCCATATAACTATCAGCCTAAAGTCACTTCTTATGTAAAACAACTAAACAAATCATTGTCACACTTGTATAACACATAGCATCACATTAGCAAATCATTATGCAAGACTGCAATCCCTATTACATCTGTCCAAATATCAGTATCAAGTTTTCAAGCCTTATTCAAAACAACAACACCTCAACAAGCATGGGCGTGCTACAATTTCAATTTTTCCAATTTCTAAACATTTCTGTTACAGCTCTGTCGGTAATTCACATATACATCTTTTCATTTTTGTTAATTCTCATGTAAAGCGCAACACAAAGATAATCTGAAACTGCAATAAGTCCTTTCATGAAATGGCAATTATCATTCTACAGTACAGTCCCTATTCCAGCCGTCCAAGAGTCTGTATCAAGTAGTCAAACATTATTCCATGCTACAACCCATTATCAAGCATGAGAATTGCAATAAATCTTGCAATCAATTTACGAAAAAATTATCCAACAGCTGAGACCTCATAACTGCCCTATAACCATCAATGTAAACCAAACTGTAATGTAATTCTAAAAAAACAACTACTGCCATAGTTGTACAAGACCCAGCATCAATTTCCCAATCATTATGCAACACCAGACTCCCTATTGCAGCTCTTCCCCCTATCACAATCACTCCTCAATTACTATTCAAAACAAAAAAGACCTAAAAAATCATGGAAATGTAACAAAATGTTTCTCATTATACATCTTGATTACACAACTTTTAACATTAGGGGAGAGTCAGGTAGTATCGGACATCGGGTAATATCGGACAGTGAGTTTCTTTCATCTACCACACGATGATAGTACCTGATTGACATGGTTACGTTTCAGTAAAGTCACATAGAGAAACGTAACCACGTCATTCAGGTACTACCATATGGTGGTAGATGAAAAAAACACACTGTCCGATACTACCCGATGTCCGATACTACCCGACTCTCCCCTATATCACTTTGCAAAATGTATTATTTGTCTTTCTTGTGTTAAATTTTATATTACCTTGTTAACATGTTTCAGCCTGCTATTGGCCATCCTCAGAACTGGTTCTTGCACAACACATCACAAATGTTAACCACACCTACAGAGACATCAACACAGACATGGAAATTCTACACATCCAACCAAAAAGCCAGAAACTCAACACACTACAACAATACGAAATATACAGACACACACAAAAACACATCGAAATAAAATTCTCAACACACAATTTAATTTCAGAACACACACACACACACACACACACTCTTTGACTCCATATTACACTACACAAACACACCCCCACAGGATGCCAAGACCAACAATAACCAGTTCTGAGGATGACCAATAGCAGGCTGAAACATGTTAACAAGGTAATATAAAATTTAACACAAGAAAGACAAATAATATGTTTTCCGAAAAAATGTTTCCATCACATTTATCCTGTATTACTGCCCTCCAATTATCAAGTTAAAGTCATTATAAAACCCATTGCAGCATTTATAGGTTTAAGACCTCACATCAACTTAAAAAATCATTATGCAAGACTATACCCCTATTGAAGCTGTTCAAACCTCTCTATCAAGTCTTCGCAGTATATTCATATTTCATATTTATCAGTTGCCAATACACTTGTTTACAAGTTTCTGACATGGTCAAAATCTTAAAACTACATTATGTCTTACAATTAGAAATTAGTAACACTATAGGAATACTATATACAATAACTAAAATTAAAGATTATTCAAAACAACAAAACCCCAAAAATCATCTGGGTACCGGTACTACAATTCTCATTTTTCCAATTTGTGAACATTTTTCTTACATCTCAGTCGGTAATTAAGCTCTACATCTTTTAATTCTTGTCAATTTTCATGTAAAGCGGAAAACAAAGTTATTCACAGACTGTCATAAATCGTAGCATGAAATATCAATAATTATTCGACAGTACAGTCCCTATTCCGGCTGTCCAAGTGTCAGTATTAATTAGTCAAACATTATTCAACACTACGACTCATAAGCAAGCACATCAATATAATAATTCTTGCTATTAATTTTGGAAATAATTCTCCAACAGCTGACACATCATTACTGCCACAAAACCGCTAGTGTAAACCAAATTATAATGCTAAATTCTTCAAACAAAAGTATTGTCAGAGATGTATAAGTCCCAACTTCAATTGAGCAATAATTGTGCAACACCTGAGCGCTATTGCAGGTGTCCAAGAATCAGGATCAACTGGACAATTACTATTCAAAACAACGAGACAACAAAAAGGCATTGGAATGCAGTAAATCTTGGAAAATATTCACCCAACAGTTCAGTCACCTTCACTTTTCTATAACGGAGTAAAGTTATTCGTAACCAATGTCAAAGCACAAAAAGAAACACCAATCACAAAGTTGTGCAAGTCCTGGCATGAAATTATAACACTATGCAACACTACAATCTCTATTCCACCAGCCCAAGTATCAGTATCAAGTTGCCAACTACTATTCAAAACAACAACAATCCATAAAGCACAGGAGGGTTACAATTATCAATTTTCTAATATGTAATTATTTCTACAATAAATTAGTCTGTAATGCAGCTGTATGCTTGCAATTTAAGTCAATTATCATGCAAAAGCATCAGACAAAAACACTCTGACACTTCTATATGTCTGGCATCAAATTGACAATGATTTGTCAACAGTAGATATTCTATTGCAACTGTCCAGGTTACACTATGAAGTAGTCAATCATTATTGATCACTACAACACTTGAATGCAGGGAATGTAATTATTAATCTTGTTATAAATTTCGAAAATTTTTATCCAACAGTTTAGTAGACATTTCTGCCATATAACCATCACTATAAAGACATTTTAAAAGTAAAACCGTTCAACAACAGCAGCAGCAGCAGCAGCAGCAACAACAACAACACCAGCAGCAGCAGCAGCAGCAGTAGCAGCAGCAGCAATTAATTATTAGTTTGTAAATATGACATGTCCCATATCATGTATATGATCAGTGGATGCAATAAATGATTATGATTATGATTATAACAACAGCAGCAGCAGCAGCAGCAACAACAACAACAACAGCAGCAGCAGCAGCAGCAGCAACAACAACAACAACAGCAGCAGCAGCAGCAGCAACAACAGCAGCAGCAGCAGCAACAACAACAACAGCAGCAGCAGCAGCAACAACAACAACAGCAGCAGCAGCAACAACAACAACAACAACAGCAGCAGCAGCAGCAACAACAACACTCCAAGTAATAAGGCAGTACTGTGATCCTCAATTTCCCAATTTATAAAAATTTATTCAAGAGCTCAGTCGGTAATGCAGCTCTCTGTCTAGTATTTTCAGGAAATTATTATATAAAATCACAACACAAACGTCCTCTAAGCCTTGCATAACTTCTGCCATTAATTTTTGCAATAATTATTCAACAGTAGAATCCCTACTGCAGCTGTCCAACTCTCTGTTACAAGTCGTCAACAATAATTCACAATAACAACACCCCAAAAAGCATTAGATTGCTACAATTGTAATTTCTCCAATTTCTAAACTTTTCTCTTCCAGTTCTGTGGGTAACGGAATTCTGTGTTTTACAATTTCCCTTCATTTTCAAGTAAGCCACAAGAAAAACGCAATCTGAGACTGCAATAATTCCTGGCATTATATCAACACAACACACCCTATTCCAGCTGTCCAATTGTCAGTATAAAGTACTCAAATATTATTCAAAATTACAACTCATAAATAACCATGCCAACCTTGCTATAAAATTAGGAAACATTTATCCAACAGTTACTTACTGCCTTATAATCATCAGCATCTAAATTCCTTAAACAATTGTCGCAATATTGTCACAGATGTATAAGTCCCAACTCGAGTCTTGCAATAATTATGAAAGTAGAGAACTCTATTGCAGCTGTGCAACAATCAGGATGAAGTTGACAATTACTATTCAAGCAACAATACAACAAAGATCATGGGAATATAGTAAATATTCACCCAACAGTTCAATTCGCTTTACTGCTCTGTAAGTAACAGAGTAATGTAATTTATTATCTAAAGTTCATAAAAAAAAAATTAATAAATAAAAAAATAAAAGCACACTCATAGCGATGTGGGACCTGGCATGTATTTACAAAATCATTACTCAATACCGGAGTACCTATTGTAGCTGTCCAAGCCTCTCTATCGTCTTAACAATTTATTCAAAACAGCAAAACCTTAAAAATCATCACAGTACTACAATTCTAATTTTTTCCCCATTTCTCAATGGGACCAGTCGGTAATTAAGCTCCACCTACTTCAAATTTCTTGCCAATTTTCATGTAAAGCGCAAGACAAAGTTACTCTGAGACTACCATGAAATACCAATAATTATACATCTTGGTTACACAACTTTTAACACTATATCACTTCAGAAAACGTATTACTTGTCTTTCACGTGTTAAATTTTATATTATGCAGAACACATCACAAATGCTAACCACACCTACAGAGACATCAATACAGACATGGAAATTCCACACATCTAGCCAAAAAGTCAGAAACTAAACACACTGGAACAATACGAAATATACAGACACACAAAAACACATCCGAAAGAAATTCTCAACACACAGAACACACTTTGACTTCACATTACACTACACAAACACATTGCCACAGGAAAGAAAACAAAAGGCGTCAAGACCAGCAACAACCAGTTCTGAAGATGGCCAATAGAAAGCTGATACATATTAATAAGGTAATATAAAATTTAACACGTGAAAGACACATAATACGTTTACCAATAATTCTTCAACAGTACAGTCCCTATTCTATGTAGCCAAGTCTCAATATTTATTGCTAATTAACATTCAACTAGATTTAGAAGAACCAGTTACAAAATCTGAAACTTCCAAACCTGTACTAAAAGCGCTGGCATTAGAAGCTGTGAACAATAGATACCCACCAGAAGAATGGTTACATATCTACACAGATGGGTCTACTATCGATAACAACTCAGGATCAGGAATTACATGTGCGTTATTCTCATTTTATCAACCAGCAGGATATCATACAACAAATTTTGATGCGGAAATAATGGCTATTCATATCTCACTCCAACACCTACTATACAGAATAGATAAATTTCAAAATGCTGTCATGCTCTCTGATTCTAAAGCAGCATTATATGCAATAAATTCATATAAAATGATGTCAATCCAAATTAAAGAATGTCACAAAATGATCCAACAACTTCAAAAACTACAGAAAAGAATTCAATTGCAATGGATACCTGCACATTGCGGAATTGCTGGAAATGAAACTGCGGACTTTCTTGCCAAAAAAGGATCCAATTTAATTCAGAGTACAAATACAAGCCTACCTTTTACATCCATCAAAAGACTAATTAAAAATAAATATAAAATCAAGCAAAACCAAGCACTATGTACCAAAGCCAAAGATAAAAAATGGAGCATTTTAATAAAAAAAAAAAAAAAACAGAAATTATTCCAGAAATCCCACGTAAATCTGCAGCAGCAAAATTCAGACTGCTTACAGAACACGATTATCTGGCCAAACACTTGAATAAAATAGGAATTTACACAAATCCAAATTGCCCTCTATGCAACAAAGAAGAAGAAATGACTGAAGATCATCTCATAACCTGTGAAGTTCTACCTGATGGATCCACCACAGAGAAATATTGGAGAGCAAGAACGCTAATGGCTTCGTTGCCAAAGCCCGGCACTAGATAACAACAACAACATATTTATTGCTCAAACATTATTCTAAACTAGAACTCATAGGCAAGCATAGAAATGTAATACTTCTTGCTAACAATTTTCGAAACATTTATCCAACAATTGAAACGTAATTACTGCCATATAACCATCACTGTAAAGCAAATTGTAATGTACATTCTTTCACAAACAAAAGAAGTATGATATTATCACAGTTGTACAAACCCTGACATCAAATTAGCAATCATTCAAGACCATAATTCCCATTGCACGTCTCCACCTATCACAATCAAGTCCTCAATTAGATTCTCAAGTTTTTTTGTGGTCTTCTTGTTTTCAATGCTAACAATTCTTCCTATGAATTTGGAAAATATTTATTCAAAACTTCAGTCGGGATCACGACCCTGCAGCTATCACATTCAAGAACTAGAAAAGTCACTGTCACAATTCTATAAGTTCTGGAATCAATTTACAACATCATTATGCATAACTACACTCCCAACTCTCAATGTCAAGTAATCAACTGTAATTATTAAAAGTCACAACACCCCAAAAAAGCATGGCATTGCTACAATTCTAAGTTTCCAATTTCTAAACTTTTCCTTTACAGCTCAGTAAGTAATGCAGTTCCACGTCTTATAATTTTCCTTCATTTTCAAGTAAAGCACAAGAAAAGCATACTCTCCTACTCCTGGGATTAAATATAAATAATTATTCAACAGTACAGAACCTATTCCAGCTGTACAATTGTCAGTAACGAGTACTCAAACATTATTCAGCACTACAACTCATAATCAATCTGTGAATGTAATAAATCTTGCCAAGTATTTAGGAAACATTTATCCAACAGATCAGACGTCATTACTGCTTCACAGATGTATAACTCCCAACTTGAATCTACCAAAAATTATGCAAGACCACAGCCCTACTGCAGCTGATCAAAAATCAGGACAAACTCTACAATTACTATTCAAAACAACAACACAACAAAGAGCGTAGAAAATGCAGTAAACCTTGCTATGAACTTTCAAAATATTTATCTAACAGTTTAGTCACATTTACTGCATTCACTATACGAAAGCACTAAAAAAAGACCACTCTCAGAGTTATGCAAGTCTCGACAAATATTTTCAAAATCATTATGCAATGCTACAATCCTTATTGCACCAGCCATAGTATCTGTATGAAGTTGTCAACTGTTATTCAAAACAACAACACCCCAAAAACATGATAGTCCCTACAATTATAAATTTTCCAATGTCTAAATATTTCTGTAATACCTCAGTCGGTAATGCAGCTTTATGCTTGTCATTTAAGTCAATTATTATGTAAAACTACAAGACTTCCGTAGGTCTAGGATCAAATTTGGCAATCATTATTCAACAGTAATACCTATTACAGCTGCCTAGCACCCACTACGATGTAATCAATCATTATTCAACACTACAGCACTTAAAGAATGCATGGGAATGTAATAAATCTTATTATAAATATAGAAAATTTTTATCCAATATCCCACTCGACATTTCTGCCCTATAATCATCACTATAAAGAGTAAAACATTAAAAAAAATATTGTCAGTTGTACAAATCCACCAAGAATTTACCAATCATTATGCAAGACAAGAGCCCGATTGCAGCTCAGAATGAAGTCGACAATTACCAGTACTTTTCAAAACAACAACAAAACAACAATCACGGGAATGCAGAAAATCTAGCTACGAATTTGGAAAGTATTTATCCCGCAGTTCAGCCCTCATTACTGCCCTATAAGAAACAGACTAAAGTCATTTATTATGTAAAACCACTTATCAAAACCACTTTTACAAAGGTATATGTCTAGGCACGAATTCAGAAAATCACTAATCAAAACTAGAGTCCCTATTTCTCAGCCCGATACTGTTTAATGTCCTAACACATTATGTCACAAAAGGAATGAAAGGAGTAAGTACGTACATCTACGCCGACGACATGGCCATCGCAGCGACAGACTTAGACAATATACAATCAGCACTAGACACGCTAAGCAAATGGGCGGAACGAAACGACATCAAGATAAACGAAGAGAAGACGGAACTGGTAGTGTTCAGGAAAGGAGGAAGACTCACCAAAGAAGAAAATGTAAAATGCAATGGCAAACAACTCAAAAGGACAAGCGATTTTAAATATCTAGGAATCACAATTCAGACGACTAGGAAAAGTTTCAGGCTACACATAAGATCGAGAGTAATGGCGGCCACAAGAACCATGAATGAAATTAGGAACATCACACAATTATCGATCAGCACAGCTATGGACCTGTTCCGGATAAAGATATTACCCGTCCTGACGTATGGCCTAGAATCAGTGGGAGAATACCTCACATACAAACAGATGGAAGAACTAGAGCGGGTGAAAGCTAGGTATTTGAAGAGAGCTCTAGGACTACCACAGAACGCAAGATCGAGACTAGTGTATGAACTAACCAGAGAGACCTTTTTGATAGAGGACCTAAGGTGCGAAATAATGCTCCCAGCGAATGACGCCTACAAACGGCTCCTACAAGATCTGCACGAGAAGAAAACCAGCATACCGGAGGAATTCTACGCAACGTGTGTGATGCAAGATAGGACCTGGACGGAAGCTAATCATGAAATGAGACACGTGACGACAAGATTGGCAACCCATGGCTTCCACCACAAGGTGTGCGGCAACAAGACTTACCACGAACCAAATGGTAAGTGTGTGTGTGTGTGCTTTATGCTCAGAACTATATGACAGATATCATATTATCAAGTGTAAGAAGAGACACAAATCCATCGCAGCTTATAGTAAAGACAAGTAATGTTTCTTACCCCATGCACGGTGTGTGCGCATTTCAACTTATATATTGCAACTGACCAAGTATCTGTATGTTTTCTCCAAATATTATTCAAAACAACAACGCTCCAGAAAGCACGAAAGTCCTACAATACTAAATTTTATCATTGTTAATTTTTCTGCAAAAAGCTCAGTCGGTAATGCAGCTCTCTGTCTTCTAATTTATATCAATTATTATGTAAAAGTACAAGACAAACATACTCTCAATGACCTTATTTAGGGGATATTTAACAATCAGCAACGTGGGAAAAATTTAACGAGTCAAATCATCCTTCATGAAAAGAGTGCTAGGAGTATGAAGAACAACTCTTTCGAGGCTAACATGCGAACTAATGAAGGAAAGCTTCTTTATCGAAGACACATCAAAGATATCAGAACACAACTCTGGATGCCGGATACCCCAGCATAAGAGAAAGCCCTTCAGTTACTCAGAGGAAAGAAGAACGCATTTGAGGGGCCCCGAGATCAAAATGGGCTATGTTATCCAAAGTAAATTTTAAGAAAAGCGCAAAAATGTCCTACATCTCATACAAGAAAGATACAAATGTGCGAATGGCTCTAATTGATGAATACGTCATTAGCAAACTTGCCTACCATGTTTATTCAAATCATAATGTCCAAATATTTCTTTTGTAAGGAAATTTAAGTTTTACTATCCCATTTTGATGCATTTATTTGAAACTAGTTATTCTAATTTTACATTACTTGACCTAATTATGCTTTTGAACATGATTTCGTTAAAATAAAGATTTGGAAATACTTTTATTTCATTTTTAATAGCACTATTCCCAAAATAGTCACAAAAACTTAAAAAAACTGGAAGTGTTTTACTTAATTATTTGAGTAACTGCATTCAAACATGTGCGCAGGAATCTTTAACAAGGAAAATAACCGAGCGTTTTGCATGGGACTCGCATTTGGGAGGGTCCGTGGTTCGATTCCCGGACCAACTAACTTGTCTGTTGATTTTCCGGGGTTTTCCACAGTTACTTAGGCAAATGTCGGGTTGTAATTTTCATTGCAATGGTCCATTTTCCCTTTCCCTCCCATGTAGAAAAAGAATTTAGATTTTCATATCACATCATTCATCTTTCTCATCTCATTCAATAGCCATATTCCACTCAAGACGCATGTCTTCATCCGCTTATGAGAGAGGGGCATCTTCTCCGCAACCGTTCTTGGGTTTCCAGCCTTCCGCAATATCTCTGCCAAGATTCATTCCTTAAGAGTACTTCCAAGGGCGCTTCGACACCTTGGAATGGATCCTGTGCTACTTGGTCATCTTTTCAGTGTGAGGGTAGGAGGCCCCCATTGGGTGAGCAGATGAGGGGTGACATGCGGCCGGTTGGTTGGTACACCCTCATCCTCATTCATCCCATAAATTCGGGGTGCACAATAGGTCTTAGTATGATCGATGTGCAAAAGGTCGTCCTAACCTGCCACCGTGACCTAACCTAACAAGGGACAGCATATGCCAAGGCCATTAACGTCCTCTTCTCCATTTTGTTCGTTTGTTGGCACATTTCTAGTCATACGAATTTGCAGATTTATCTGCGATTGGTCTTCTCCTTCCCAGAACAATCCAAAATGTTTCTACAACAATCCTTCTACATCCATGATGTATCGATCTATTGATACACTACAGAAAAATTTCCTCGCTTCCAAAGTCCATATGATAAATATTGTTTGCTCTAAAAGCGTAAACATGCTTGTCCTTTAAATAAGATGAAGAAAAAAGATGTTTAAATTCTGAGATATTAAATAGAATGGAGCTGGTCAGTTTCACAATGTCTTTTGTAAATTTTTTTCACTTATGGATTGGACACTCTTCATTGCCAACCTTGATTACAGTTGCATGTTTCCCAGTGATAATATGATATTCCTTTGGCAACACGATTACCTCTTATTTTTTTATTTGATTCTCCATTTTTCAGAATATATTGTCACAGGATAGAAAACTGTGTCCAACAACAGGGGATAGAACCCAGTCATATTTCAGGGATGATGGAGCTTCATTGTATAAATATCAACAGATCATCGATATCATAGTAGCATTTTTGGGACTCTCATCCATCTGAGACCAAAACAATTTTCTCAATTCCATTCATGTCATTACATATCAGTTTATTCCTTCAGAATTTCCTCTAGAAGCCTCATGTTCTAGCATGTGTAAGAAAATGCACTATCTGGTCTCAATATTTTGTCTTATCTCTGCTCAACTACTGTTTCATTGTACATATTGCCTGGCTTAATATGTTGCTTGGTTAGAAGACATGGAAATGCCAAATTCTGCTGACAATCAAAGATCAAAGTGAGAAGGCCTGGATTCATCTCATTCTTGATTTCATAAAAACTGTTCACTCTTAGCAGATAAATACATTGAGCAGACATAGCCTGTAATCTTCTGTCTGACATAGTATTATCATAATTCATAAATTAACGCCATAGCAATACAGTTCTTGCCTTATAAATTAGAACAGAAGTGTAGACGTATAATTACTGTGTAACTGATGTCTAAGCCATGTTACTTTTCTGAAAAATCTAGCAGAAAAGCTTAAACCAAACAAACTTTCGCAAACATAGACCATTCTGTTTCATGTGCTCTGGAAATATGGTGTTGTTTTCTAATGCCAGGCATTTAACAATAAAGTCATTTGACCTTTTGCACTTCAATATTTTTCAAAGATTTTATCATGGCCAGCCACTGAAGCACAGATTTTGAGGTGTTCCGAATCCATTTCTTAGTTTGAGTTGCACAATGGGCAGTTAAGGGATTGATATATTCCAATTCTATGCAGGTGTTTGGCCAAACAATCATGGCCTGTTGCCAATCTAAATGCAGCTACAGACGATTTTCGTGGTAAATCGAGAATCAACTGTGGATTATGATGCAGAGAGTTCCATTTTTCCCTTGAGATTGTGTTATCAAATTTTGTTTGTTGAAGTCTAAGTATGTAAAGGTAGAGGTAAAGGTAAAGGTATCCCCGTAACATGCCATGAAGGCACTTGGGGGGGCATGGAGGTAGAGCCCATGCTTTCCATGACCTCGGCACTAGAATGAGGTGGTGTGGTCGGCACCACGCTCTGACCGGAAGTCTAAGTATGTAGATTTAATAAATCTTTTCATAAGGTAATACGTAGATTTAGTAACAGGTCTGTAAGTAGCAGTGCTGCCCTTCTTTGCTAAAGCATCCGCATTCTCGTTTCCCAGGATTCCACAATGGGATGGTATCCATTGGAATACAATTCTTTTATTGAGTGATATTAATTGAGAGAGCATTTTAGTTATTTCTGCTGTTTGAGATGGTGTGTGTTTAGAGACTATTGATAGAATAGCTGCTTTGGAGTCTGACAATATAACTGCATTCTTAAATTTATTGATGTGGCATAGAAGATGCCCGAGACTTTCACTTATTGCAATGATTTCTCCATCAAAACTTGTTGTTCCATATCCAAGAGATCTATAAAGTGAGAAGAGACAGCACGTAACACCTGCATCGGCAGCTTGTTCTCTGGAGATCAAGGATTCGTCAGTGTATAAATGAAGCCAGTTTTGTGGAGGGTACCTAATATTAATTGTCTCCAAAGACAATTGTTTCATTATTTCAGTGTTTACTTCTGATTTCACTATTTCTTCTGTTAAATTTAGATTATATTCTATATTTAATAGAGTTAAAGGGTTTGGTTTAATTTGCAAGTTATCTTTTAAATTCGGGATACTGATTTTCTGTTTTAATTCTTCAACAATGGATATGAAACTTTTTTGAGTTTTCAATCTACAGAGAGGACTGTATGAATGCCAATTGTTTCCTGGTAATCTGATAAGTTTTTCATATTGAATCAGTGCTTTTTCTTCTATTGCCATTTTGATGCAGTTAGTATTAGTGAGGAATCTCATAGAAACTGGAAATATAACGTAGCGATATGAAATATAGCCCATTTTGATTAATTCATTAATAATAACATATCTCATTTTGATACATGTACTAATGTTTTCCATGCATTTTACATGTCTAAAATAAACCATTTTGAAACTGCACCTCTCACAGTATAAAGTCTTTAACCCAAACTTGCCAATGACGTCAATAACTCATTTTCTAAAAAAAAAGTCACATAGCCCATTTTGATCTCGGGCGCCTCATTTGGAGCTCTACATGACTGACGCCATGACAACTAGAGACTGGACAAACACAAACTACGAACTGAGACACATAGTGACCCGTTATGTAGTGCATGGTTTTCACCATAAGATCTATGCCACCAAGAGATACTACGAATGGAATAACGAGTATGTGCGAACTGTGTCAGGATAAACTAAAAATCCTATGCACGTTGTGCCCATTTCATTTCATTCAATCATTCATTATACAAGGCTATAATCCCTATTACATCTGTCCAAATATTGATATCAAGTCCTCCAGTATTACTCAAAACAACAAAACCTCAAGAAGCATGGGAATGCAACAATATTTCGAATTTGTAAACATTTCTCCTAGAGCTCAGTTGGTAATTCACATATTATGTCTTTTCATTTTGTCACTTTTCATGTAGAGCACAAGACAAAGGTACTCTCTACTGCCATAAATCCTGATATGAAATAGTAACAATTATTCAATACTACAGTCCCTCTTCCAGCTATACAAGTGTCAGTATAAATTAATCAAACATTATTCAACACTAGAACTCATACGCCAGCATAGAAATGTAATATTTCTCGCTATGAATTTTGGAAACATTTGTCCAATAGCTGTCACGTCATTACTGCTACATAACCAACAGTGTAAAGCAAATTATAATGTACGATCATTAAAAAAAAAGTACCATTACAGTTCTACAAGTCCCAGCATCAAATTTGCAAGCATTATGCAAGACCACAATTCCTATTGCAACTCTCCAACTATAAGAATCAAGTCCTCAATTAGTTTTCAAAACAACAAGACCACAACAAGCATGAGAATCTAACAATTCTTCCCAAGAAATTGGGAAATATTTAACAAAACATTCGATTGACATTACTATCCTGCGATATCAGGTTCAAATCATTTCTTATGTAAAAGCACAAGAAAAGTCACTGTCACAATTCTACAAATCCCGCCATCAATTTCGAACATCATTATGCAGGACTAGACTCCCTATTGCAGCTGTACAACTCTCTGTATCAAGTCAACAACACTAATTCAAAACAACAACACCCCAAAAAAGATCAGATTGTTACAATTCTAATTATTTCAATTTGTTAACTTTTCTCCTACAGCTCTGTGGGGTAATGCAGATCCAAGTCTCAAAATGATCGTTAATTTTCCTATAAAACACAAGAAAGGGATACTCTGAGACTGCCATAATATCTGCCATTCAATAAAATAATTATTCAACAGTACACACCCTATTCCAGCTGTCAAATTGTCAGTAAGAAGTACTCACACATTATTCGACGCTAGAACTCAGAAGCAAGCTTGGCAATGTAATAAATCATGCCATGAATTTAGGAAACATTTACCCCAGACTTGACACGACATTACTGCCCTATTACCATCAGTGTAAAGCGGATTATAATGTGAATTGTGTACACAAAAGTACTGTCAGAGATGTGTAAGTCCCAGCTAGAATCTAGCAATAATTATGCAAGACCCGACCCTTATTGTTACTGTCCAAGAACCAGGGTCAAGTTCACAAATACTATTAAATACAACACGACAAAGTTCATGAGAAGGCAGTAAATCTTGTTACGAGTTTGCAAAATATTCATCTAACAGTTCAGTTATTTTTACAACTAACAATCTGAAGTTATTTACTAAGTATAAAAATTTAATTAACTAATTAATTAATATATAAATAAATAGATAAACAAACAAACTAACAAATTAATTAACTAACAAATAAATAAATACAGACCACTCTCACAGTTGTGCAAGTACCCACATGAATAAACAAAATCATTATACACTACAGCAATCCGTAGTGGGGCAGCCGAATTATCTATATCAAGTTATTAGCTCTTATTTAAAATAACGCCACAAAAAGCCTGGATGACCTACAGTAAAATTTTCCAATTTGAAAACATATCTGCAACACAGTAATGCAGCTCTCTGCGTAGTTCTTTACGTCAATCATTATGCAAACTCATAACACAAAAATCCTCTAAACCTCCATAAGTATTGCCATCAATTTGACAGTAATTATTCAACAGTACAGTCCCTACTGCAACTGTCCCAGTGTCATTATAAAGAATGGATAAAACATCTTATATAATTTTACGAGTAACACAGCTTATATAATCTTATGAGTATCACATCTTATATAATCTAACGAGTAAAATGTCTTATGTAATCTTATGAGTAATACATCTTATATAATCTTACAAGTAATACATCTTATTTAATCTTATGACTATCACATCTTATATAATCTTATAAGTAATACAACCTATATAATCTTATGAGTAACACATTTTATATAATCCTACGACTATCACATCTTATATATTCTTATGAGTAACACATTTTATATAACCTTAATACTATCACACCTTATATAATCTTACGACTATCATATCTTATATAATCTTACGACTATCACATCTTATATATAGTCTTATAAGTAAAACATTTTATACAATCTTACGACTATCACATCTTATATAATCTCACGACTATCACATCTTATATAATTTTAAGACTATCACATCTTATATAATCTCACGACTATCATATTTTATATAATCTTACGCCTATCACATCTTATACAATCTTAGGACCATCACATCTTATATAATTTTATGAGTAACACATTTTATATAATGCTACGACTATCACATCTTATATAATCTTATGAGTAACACATTTTATATAACCTTAATACTATCACACCTTATATAATCTTACGACTATCATATCTTATATAATCTTACGACTATCACATCTTATATATAGTCTTATAAGTAAAACATTTTATACAATCTTACGACTATCACATCTTATATAATCTCACGACTATCACATCTTATATAATTTTAAGACTATCACATCTTATATAATCTCACGACTATCATATTTCATATAATCTTACGCCTATCACATCTTATACAATCTTAGGACTATCACATCTTATATAATTTTATCAGTAACACATTTTATATAATCTTACGACTATCACATCTTATGTAATCTTATGAGTAACACATTTTATATAATCTTACGACAGTCACATCTTATATAATCTTATGAGTAACACATTTTATATAATCTTACGACTATTACATCTTACATAATCTTATAAGTAACACATTTTATATAATCTTACGACTATCACATCTTATATAATCTTATGAGTAACACGTCTTATATAATCTTACGACATTCACATTTTATATAATCTTACGACTATCACATTTTATATAATCTTACGACTATCACATTTTATATAATCTTACGACTATCACATCTTATATAACCCTATAAGTAACACATTTTATATAATCTTACGACTATCACATCTTATATAATCTTACGACTATCACATCTTAAATACTCTTATGTGTAACACATCTTATATAATCTAAAGACTATCACATGTCATATGATCTTATGACTATCATATCGTATATAATCTTATGAGTAACACATCTTAAATAACCTTACACTATCACATCTTATATAATCTTAAGACTATCACATCTTATATATTTTTATGAGTAACACATCTTACATAATTTTAGGACTATCACATCTTATAATCTTAGAAGTAACACATTTTATATAATCTCATGATTATGACATCTTATATACGTAATCTTATGAGCAACGGTAACACATCTTATGTCATCTAACGACAATCACATCTTAAATAATCTTATGAGTACCGTAACACATTTTATATAATCTTACGACTATCACATCTTATATAATCTATGATTAACACGTCTTACATAATCTTACGAAAATCACATCTTATATAACCTTATGAGTAACACGTAGTATATAATTTTACGACTATCAAATCATATATAATCTTACGACTGTCACATCTTATATAATCTTACGACTATCACATCTTATATAATCTTATGAGTAAGACGACTTAAGCTATATAATCTTACGATAATCACATCTCATATAATATTATAAGTAACACGTCTTATATAATCTTACGACTATCACATCGAATATAATCTTATGAGTAACACATGTTGTATAATCTTAAGATTATCACATCTCATATAATCTTATGAGTAACACGTCTTATACTCCTATAATCATACGACTATCACATCTTATATAATCTTATTAGTAACACATTTTATATAATCTTATGAGTAATAAATATTATATAACCTTATAAGTAATACATCGTATACAATCTTACGACTATCACATCGAATATAATCTTATGAGTAACACATTTTATATAATCTTAAGACTATCACACCTCATATAATCTTATGAGTAACACGGCTTATACTCCTATAATCATACGACTATCACATCTTATATAATCTTATGGGTAACACATTTTATATAATCTTATGAGTAACACATTTTATATAATCTTATGAGTAATACATCTTATATAATCTTACGACTATCACACCTTATATAATATTATGAGTAACACGTCTTATATAATCCTACGACTATCACATCTTATATAATCTTATGGGTAACACATTTTATATAATCTTATGAGTAATACATCTTATATAATCTTACGTCTATCACACCATATATAATCTTATAAGTAATACATTTTATATAATCTTATAAGTAATACATCTTATAAAATCCTACGACTATCACACCTTATATAATATTATGAGTAACACGTCTTATATAATCTTACGACTGTCACATCTTATATAATCTAATGGGTAACACATTTTATATAATCTTATGAGTAACACGTCCTATATAAACTTACGACTATCACATCTTATATAATCTTATAAGTAATACATTTTATATAATCTTATAAGTAATACATCTTATAAAATCCTACGACTATCACACCTTAAATAATATTATGAGTAACACGTCTTATATAATCTTACGACTGTCACATCTTCTATAATCTTATGGGTAACACATTTTATATAATCTTATGAGTAATACATCTTATATAATCTTACGACTATCACATCTTATATCATCTTATGAGTAACACATTTTATATAATCTTATGAGTAAATACATCTTATATAATCTTATAAGTAATACATCTTATATAATCTTATAAGTAATACATCTTATATAAACTTGTAAGTAATACATCTTATATAATCTTATAAGTAATGCATCTTATATAATTTTACGACTATCACATCTTATATAATCTTATGAGTAACACGTTTCATATAATTTTACGACTATCACATCTTATATAACTTTAGGAGTAACAAGTCTTATATAATCTTACGACTATCACATCTTATATCATCTTATGAGAAACACATTTTCTATAATCTTATGAGTAAATACATCTTATATAATCTTATAAGTAATGCATCTTATATAATCTTACGACTATCACATCTTATATACTCTTATGAGTAACACGTTTTATATAATCTTACGACTATCACATCTTATATCATCTTATGAGTAACACATTTTATATAATCTTATGAGTAAATACATCTTATATAATCTTATAAGTAATACATCTTATACAATCTTATAAGTAATACATCTTATATAATCTTATAAGTAATGCATCTTATATAATCTTACGACTATCACATCTTATATCATCTTATGAGTAACAAATTTTATATAATCTTATGAGTAAATACATCTTATATAATCTTATAAGTAATACATCTTATACAATCTTATAAGTAATACATCTTATATAATCTTATAAGTAATGCATCTTATATAATCTTACGACTATCACACCTTATATCATCTTATGAGTAACACATTTTATATAATCTTATGAGTAAATACATCTTATATAATCTTATAAGTAATACATCTTATATAATCTTACGACTATCACATCTTATATAATCTTATGAGTAACACGTTTCATATAATCTTACGACTATCACATCTTATATAACATTAGGAGTAACAAGTCTTATATAATCTTACGACTATCACATCTTATATCATCTTAAGAGTAACACATTTTATATAATCTTATGAGTAAATACATCTTATATAATCTTATGAGTAATGCATCTTATATAATCTTACAACTATCACATCTTATATCATCTTATGAGTAACACATTTTCTATAATCTTATGAGTAAATACATCTTATATAATCTTATAAGTAATGCATCTTATATAATCTTACGACTATCACATTTTATATAATCTTATGAGTAACACGTTTCATATAATCTTACGACTATCACATCTTATATAACCTTATGAGCAACAAGTGTTATATAATCTTACGACTATCACATCTTATATCATCTTATGAGTAACATATCTTATATAATCTTATGATTAACACATCTTATATAATCTTATGAGTAACACATTTTATACAATCTTATGAGCAAATACATCTTATATAATCTTATAAGTAATACATCTTATATAATCTTACGACTATCACATCTTATATAACCTTAGGAGTAACAAGTCTTATATAAACTTACGACTATCACATCTTATATCATCTTAAGAGTAACACGACTATCACATCTTATATAATCGTATAAGTAACACGTTTCATGTAATCTTACGACTATCACATCTTATATAATCTTACGACTATCGCATCTTATATAATCTTATGAGTATCACATTTTATATAATTTTACAACTATCTCATCTTATATAATCTTACGACTAACACATCTTATATAATCTTATGAGTAACACAATTTATATAATCGTACGACTATCACAACATATAATCTTACAACTATCACATCTTATATAATCTTACGACTATCACATCTTATATAAACTTACGACTATCACATTTTATATAATCTTACGGCTATCACATCTTATATAAACTTACGACTATCACATCTTATATAATCTTACGACTCTGACATCTTATATAAACTTATGAGTAACATATTTTATACAATCTTACGACTATCACATCCTATATAATCTTACCTCTATCACATCTTATATAATCTTATGAGTAACATATTTTATATAATCTTACGACTATCACATCTTATATAATCTTATGACTAACACAATTTATATAATCGTACGACTATCACAACATATAATCTTACGACTATCACATCTTATATAATCATACGACTATCACACCTTTTATAATCTTTCAACTATTACATCTTATATAATCTTATGAGTAACAAATTTATATATAATCCTACGACTATCACATCTTATATAAACTTACGACTATCACATTTTATATAATCTTACGACTATCACATCTTATATAAACTTACGACTATCACATCTTATATAATCTTATGAGTAACATATTTTATATAATTTTATGAGTAACATATTTTATATAATCTTACGACTATCACATCTTATATAATCTTAAGACAATCACATGTTATATAATTTTACGACTATCACATCATATATAATTTTACGACTATCACATCATATATAATCTTACGACTATCACATCTTATATAATCTTACGACTATCACATTTTATATAATCTCACGACTATCACATGTTATATAATCTTATGAGCAACACATTTTATATATTACTACGACTATCATATCTTATATAATCTTATGAGTAACACATCTTACATAATCTTACGCTATCACATCTTATATAATCTTACGACTATCACATCTTATATAATCTTATGAGTAACACATTTTATATAATCCTACGACTATCACATCTTATATAATCTTATGAGTAACACATTTTATATAACCTTAATACTATCACACCTTATATAATCTTACGACTATCACATCTTATATAAGCTTATGAGTAACACATTTTATATAATATTACGACTATCATATCTTATATAATCTTGCGACTATCATATCTTATATAAACTTATGACTATCACATCTTATATATAGTCTTATAAGTAAAACATTTTATACAGTCTTACGACTATCACATCTCATATAATCTCACGACTATCACATCTTATATAATCTTAAGACTATCACATCTTATATAATCTCACGACTATCACATTTTATATAATCTTACGCCTATCACATCTTATACAATCTTAGGACTATCACATCTTATGTAATTTTATGAGTAACACATTTTATATAATCTTACGACTATCACATCTTATGTAATCTTATGAGTAACACATTTTATGTAATCTTACGACTGTCACATCTTATATAATCTTATGAGTAACACATTTTATATAATCTTACGACTATTACATCTTACATAATCTTATAAGTAACACATTTCATATAATCTTACGACTATCACATCCTATATAATCTTATGAGTAACACGTCTTATATAATCTTACGACATTCACATTTTATATAATCTTACGACTATCACATTTTATATTATCTTACGACTATCACATCTTATATAACCCTATAAGTAACACATTTTATGTAATCTTACGACTATCACATCTTATATAATCTTACGACTATCACATCTTATATAATCTTACGACTATCACATCTTAAATACTCTTATGAGTAACACATCTTATATAATCTAAAGACTATCACATTTCATATGATCTTATGACTATCATATCTTATATAATCTTATGAGTAACACATCTTACATAATTTTAGGACTATCTCATCTTATAATCTTATACGTAACACATTTTATATAATCTCACGATTATCACATCTTATATATTCTTATGAGCAACAGTAACACATCTTATATCATCTAACGACAATCACAACTTAAATAATATTATGAATACTGTAACACATTTTATATAATCTTACGACTATCACATCTTATATAATCTATGATTAACACGTCTTACATAATCTTACGAATATCACATCTTATATAACCTTATGAGTAACACGTCTTATATAATTTTACGACTATGAAATTTTATATAATGTTACGACTGTCACATCTTATATAATCTTACGACTATCACATCTTATATAATCTTATGAGTAAGACGACTTATATAATCTTACGATAATCACATCTCATATAATATTATAAGTAACACGTCTTATATAATCTTATGAGTAACACGTTTTATAGTCCTATAATCATACGACTATCACATCTTATATAATCTGATGAGTAACACATTTTATATAATCTTATGAGCAATAAATCTTATATAACCTTATAAGTAATACATCTTATACAATCTTACGACTATCACATCTTATATAATCTTATAAGTAATACATTTTAGATAATCTTATATGTAATACATCTTATAAAATCCTACGACTATCACACCTTGTATAATCTTATGAGTAACAAGTCTTATATAATCTTACGACTATCACATCTTATATTATTTTATGGGTAACACATTTTATATAATCTTATGAGTAATACATCTTATATAATCTTACGACTATCACATCTTATATAACCTTAGGAGTAACAAGTCTTATATAATATTATGACTATCACATCTTATATAATCTATGATTAACACGTCTTGCATAATCTTACGAATATCACATCTTATATAACCTTATGAGTAACATGTCTTACATAAAATTACGACTATCAACTCTTATATAATCTTACGACTGTCACATCTTATGTAATCTTACGACTATCACATCTTATAATATCTTATGAGTAAGACGACTTATATAATCTTACGATAATGACATCTTATATAATATTATAAGTAACACGTCTTATATAATCTTACCACTATCACATCTTATATAATCTTATGAGTAACAAGTCTTACATAATCTTACGACTATCACATCTTATATAATCTTACGACTATCACATCTTATATAATCTTACCACTATCACATCTTATATAATCTTATGAGTAACAAGTCTTACATAATCTTACGACTATCACATCTTATATAATCTTACAACTATCACATCTTATATAAACTTATGAGTAACACATTTTATATAATCTTACGACTATCACATCTTATATAATCTTACGACTATCGCATCTTATATAATCTTACGACTATCGCATCTTATATAATCT
The DNA here is from genome assembly GCF_040183065.1 of Periplaneta americana. NCBI lineage: Eukaryota > Metazoa > Arthropoda > Insecta > Blattodea > Blattidae > Periplaneta > Periplaneta americana. The sequence goes on from NC_091130.1 coordinate 153,341,246, forward strand.
TACGACTATCACATCTTATATAATTTTACGACTATGACATCTTATATAATCTTACGACTATCACATCTTATATAATCTTACGACTATCACATCTTATATAACCTTACGACTATCGCATCTTATATAATCTTACGACTATCACATCTCATATAATCTTACGACTATCACAACTTATATAATCTTACGACTATCACAACTTATATAATCTTACGACTATCACATCTTATATAATCTTATGAGTACCGGTAACACATTTTATATAATCTTACGATTATCATATCTTATATTATCTTACGACTATCACATCTTATATAACCTTATGACTATTACATCTTATATAATCTTACGACTATCACATCTTATATAATCATACGACTATCACATCTTATATAATCTTACGAGTAACACATCTTATATTATCTTATGAGTAACGCATCCTATATTATCTTACGGGTCACGCATCTTTTATAATCTTACGAGTAACGCATCTTATATTATCTTATAAGTAACGCATCTTATATTATCTTATAAGTAACGCATCTTATATTATCTTCTGAGTAACACATCTTATATTATCTTATGAGTAACGCATCTTATATAATCTTATAAGTAACGCATCTTATATAATCTTATGAGTAACGCATCCTATATAATCTTATGAGTAACGCATCCCATATAATCTTATGAGTAACGCATCCTATATAATCTTATGAGTAACGCATCCTATATAATCTTATGGGTAACGCATATTATATAATCTTATCAGTAACGCATGTTATATAATCTTATGAGTAACGCATCCTACATAATCTTATGAGTAACGCATCTTATATAATCTTATGAGTAACGCATCTTATATTATCTCATGAGTAACGCATCTTATATTATCTTATGAGTAACGCATCTTATATTAGCTTATGAGTAACGCATCGTATATAATCTTATGAGTAGCGCATCCTATATAATCTTATGAGTAACGCATCCTATATAATCTTATGACTAAGGCATCCTATATAATCTTATGAGTAACGCATCTTATATAATCTTATGAGTAAAGCAGCTTATATAGTCTTATGAGTAACGCATCTTACATTATCTTATGAGTAACGCATCTTATATAATCTTATGAGTAACGCATCTTATGTAATCTTATGAGTAACTCATCTTATGTAATCTTATGAGTAACGCATCTTATGTAATCTTACGAGTAACGCATCTTATATAATCTTATGAGTAACGCATCTTATTTTGTCTTATAAGTAACGCATCTTATATTATCTTCTGAGTAACGCATCTTATATAATCTTATGAGTAACGCATCTTATATAATCTTATGAGTAACACATCTTATATTATCTTATGAGTAACGCATCTTATATAATCTTATAAGTAACGCATCTTATATAATCTAATGAGTAACTCATCCTATATAATCTTATGCGTAACGCATCCTATATAATCTTATGAGTAACGCATCCCATATAATCTTATGAGTAACGCATCCTATATAATCTTATGAGTAACGCATCCTATATAATCTTATGAGTAACGCATCCCATATAATCTTATGAGTAACGCATCCTATATAATCTTATGAGTAACGCATCTTATATAATCTTATGAGTATCGCATCTTATATTATCTTATGAGTAACGCATCTTATATTATCTTATGAGTAACGCATCGTATATAATCTTATGAGTAACGCATCCTATGTAATCTTATGAGTAACGCATCCTATATAATCTTATGAGTAACGCATCTTATATAATCTTGTGAGTAACGCATCTTATATAATCTTATGAGTAAAGCAGCTTATATAGTCATATGAGTAACGCATCTTACATTATCTTATGAGGAACGCATCCTATATAATCTTATGAGTAACGCATCCTATATAATCTTACGAGTAACGCATCCTATATAATCTTATGATTAACGCATCTTATATAATCTTATGCGTAACGCATCTTATATAATCTTATGAGTAACGCATCTTATGTAATCGTATGAGTAACTCATCTTATGTAATCTTATGAGTAACGCATCTTATGTAATCTTATGAGTAACGCATCTTATGTAATCTTACGAGTAACGCATCTTATATAATCTTGTGAGTAACGCATCTTATGTAATCTTATGAGTAACGCATCTTTTGTAATCTTAAGGGTGACACATCTTATATAATCTTATGAGTAACGCATCTTTTGTAATCTTAAGGGTGACACATCTTATATAATCTTATGAGTAACGCATCTTTTGTAATCTTAAGGGTGACACATCTTATATAATCTTATGAGTAACGCATCTTATATAATCTTATGAGTAAGGCATCTAATATAATCTTATTAGTAACACATCTTATATATTCTTATGAGTAGCACGTCTTATATAATCTTACGATTATCACAATTTATATAACCTTATTAGTAACACATGTTATGTAATCTTACGAGTAACACATCTTATCTAAGCTATCATAACTTTAGCAAATCATTATGCAAGATTGCAATCCCTATTACATCTCTCCAAAAATAGATATTAAGTCTTCAAACATTATTCCTAACAACAACAACAACAACAACAACAACAACAACAACAACAACAACAACAACAACAACAACAACAACAACAACAACAGGTCCACACCTGTGGAGTAACGGTCAACGCGACTGGCCGCAAAGCCAGGTGGCCCCGGTTCGAATCCCGGTCGAAGCAAGTTACCAGGTTGAGGTTTTATCCGGGGTTTTCCCTCAACCCAATACGTGCTAATGCTGGGTAACTTTCGGTGCTGGCACCTTCATTTAATTCAGACGCTAAATAACCTAGATGTTGATACAGCGTCGTAAAATAACCCAATAAATTAAAAATAAAAAACAACACCTCAACAAGCATCGGAGTGCTGCAATTCCAGTTTTTGCAATTTCTAAGCATTGCTGTTACACCTCAGTCGATAATTCACATGTATGTGTGTTCATGTCTATTAGTTTTCATGCTAAGCACAACACAAAGATACTCTCACACTACCACATGTCTTGTCATGAAATGGCAATTATCATTCAACAATACAGTCCCTATTCCAGTTGTCCAACACTCTACATCAAGTAGTCAAACCATATTCCACACTACAACCTATTAGGCCTGCCAAACAGGGAAATAGCAATAAATCTTGCTACAAATTTACAGCTCAGTCGGTAATTCACATGTACATCTTTTCATATCTATTAGTTTCCATGCAAAGGACAACACAAAGATACTCTCACACTACCACATGTCTTGTCATGAAATGGCAATTATCATTCAACAATACAATCCCTACACCAGTTGTCCAACACTCTACATCAAGTAGTCAAACCATATTCCACACTACAACCTATTAGGCCTGCCAAGCAGGGAAATAGCAATAAATCTTGCTACGAATTTAGGAAGGATTTATCCAACAGGTGAGACGTCGTAACTGCCCTATAATCATCACTGTAAACCAAATTGTAATATAAATTATAAAAAAAGTACTCACACTCACCAATGTAGAGGTCCCAGCATCAATTTCCTCCTCCAAGGCTTCTGCATGTCCTGCCATGGATCTGGCAGTAATCATCCAACAGTAGAGTTTCTACTGCAGCCGTCGAAACATTATTCAACACTACTACAACTACGCACAACACTACAACAACCGCGCGAAATATTGTTCCTTTGAATTTTCTAATCATTTATCTAACTTTTCAGACATCATTACTGCCATATAACCATCGCCTTAAAGCAATTTATATTATTAAATCTTTAAAAAGAAAGGACTTTCACACTTGTATAAGTCGCAAAATAAATTTACAATCATTATGCAAGACCAGAGTCTCTACCTACTAGAGCTACCGAAGGATCGCAATGAAGTCTTCAATTACTATTCAAAACAACACGATTACAAGAAGCATTGTGGTCTAACAAATTTTATTATGAGCTTGGAAAATAAAAATCCGAGACTTCTGTCTTCTGTTCTGTTGCTATGACTGCATTCAGTTATTTATACCTAAAGGCTGATGCTTCAATTTTTTTTTTCTTGTCCCGTGATTTTTAATGTTTATTTTAAGAGTTGAAAGTTGATGAATGGAGTTGTGTTGAAAATACGTTGTGAGTTGGTTAAAATGTATGGAGAAATTCGGGTTTTACTTTTTTTTTTTTTTTTTTTTTTTTTTTTTTTGATTATATAATTATAATCTTTAATTTTTTATTTAAGTCCTATTTTTGGTTTATGATTTGTAAAGTCTATGAATCTGTAAAATGCAAAATAATAACAACAAAAATTCTGTAAGAGTTGTATAAGTCCGGATTTGAATTTAACAATCATTATGATTCACCAGAAACCCTACAGCAGCTGTACAGAGTCTATATTGAGTCGTCAATAAATATGCAAAACAACAAGTCTACAAGAAGCATTTCTGTGCTAATATTCTGACTAAAATTTTTTTAACAATTACTTTTCGAAACAGCTCAATCGATAACGCAGTCCTATAGGTATTAGTATAAAGTCTATTTTAAAGTAAATGCACAAGTCCAAATATTGTCGGTGTTGAATTAGTCCCTCGTCAATTTAGCAATCATTATGCAGCTGCGGAATCCCAGTTGCAGTGTCCAAGTGTCAGTATGAAGTCGTGAATCATTTTTCATAGAAACAAGACCATAGTATGACCAGGGAAAATAATAATCCAAGAGTTCAGTTGCTATTACTGCCATTCATTATTAGTGCAAAGTCAACTAAGATTTTTAAGAATAAAAATTTTCAGTGTTTTATAAGTAGCGGCATGAATTTAACCATCATTATGGCTCAGCGGAGACCCTACAGCAGCGGTACAATTGTCCCTAGTAAGTCGTCAATTAATACCGTATTCCAAATAAATAACACTACAAGAAGGACGTGGGTTCTACAACTCTCATTAAAAATGCCATAATTATGCAATACATCAGTGGGTAATACAGCTCCTTAAGTATTAGGCTAAAGTCAATTTTAGTGGCAAAGCTCAAAATGAAAGTACTGTCAATCTGTATTAAGTACTCAGTTAATATTCAAAACAAAGAGACCATAAGAAGCATGTGAATGTTATAATTCTAATTAAAAATTTATCAACAATTATGCAACTGCTCAGTCCAAATGCAGTCCTGTAAGTATTAGTCTAAAATAAATTTTAAACTAAAGGCACGAGTCACCATACCGTTAATGTTGTATACATCTTCCCATGAATTTACCAATCATTATGTAACTGTAGAATCCCTGCTGCAGTTGTCCAAATGTCAACTTACATATCATCTTAATTAATTACATATCAACTTAATTAATTGGATGACACAACTTAAATAATTACACTGCACCTCCAATTACATTTTCAGTCTAATCTTCTCAGCCTTTCCTTAAATGTATTGATTTTAAGAGGACCACCCTGAAAGATTGCCGCAGGTAAGCTGTTCCAGTCTACTATTGTGCGGTTAACAAAGGAAAATTTTGCCACGTCCGTTCTTTGTTTTCTACATTTAAACTTCCTAATATGATCAGCCCTGTCTAAGTATGAAACAGATCAGTCGAAAAGTCAGTTTCATGTGTTTGTACAGCTGTCAAAAGAAAAAGTGTAATGTCGTAATGTCCATGTTTCTTCCCCATACAATGCCACATTCCACACAAAGCACTTCACTAGTCTCTTCCTTAGTTCTTTTTCCCAGAGGTCTTCAGAAAATGCTCCTTTTTATATTAAAAGCTTCCTTTGCTCATGTTTGCAGTTTTTCTTGGGCAGGATATATTCAGTAACTTCCCTTTGCTTTCTGCACATCACTGTCTCTTTCGCAACTTCAGATCCCAGGGGGCTCAAGCATGAAGGTGAGGAGAGTGGATTTGGCTAATTGGGCCTTCCACACTTCATCAAAATTCTCCGCAAGGATTAAGTATTAGTTCTATCAGGATTTTTTACCCAATCAGAGACCAAGAAACCCCAATTAGCCTTTGCCCCCCCCCCCCCGCATCCTGGGCGAGCTTCTACAAATCATCAGAAAATCTTGGAGGGGAATTGGGCCAATTTTTCCGCAAATATGTCTATACTTGTGCTCTCGTAGCTCAGTGGGAAGAACGTCGGAATTTAGATGTCAATATCTCGGGTTCAATTCCTCGCCACTCCTTTTCATTTTACTGTGTTTGAAGATAGTATAATATAATAATATAAAAAGAAAAAACTAGCACCAGTATTATGCAACTATATTGTTCCAAACTTAATATTAAATTTATGTTATTTATATCACTAGTGAACGATAACAATATAAATGGAAACTTGAATATTATTTATAGTGCTAAGAATGATAAGAGAATATAAATAACGTGAATTTTATTTACATCGTTCAAGAACGATAACAAAATGTAAATAACATGAATATTGTTCATATAGCTAAAGAACGATTAAAAAATAAAATGAAAATTTGAACAAGGCCCGAATTCACAATCTTCGAATCATTAAGCAAGCACCCTACCGCTGGTCTACGAGGCGCAGATATGGAATAATTCCATAGATCCGGAACTGCTTCTACAAGCACATGCATCGTGTAACAACGCCATGAACTGAAGTGACTTAGAAAATATTTTCTGTTCATGAGTACGGCCACTTTTTTTTTTACATTAAGTCATATTTTAAGTAAAATCAGCAAACAAACACACAGTCAGTGTTGTGTAACTCCTGGCAAGAAATTAGCAATTATTATACAGAACTAGAATCCCTATTGCATCTGTCCATGTGCCACTATGATGTCGTGAAAAATTTTTCAACACCACTACACCCATACACACATTATAATGCAATAAATCTTGCATGGAATTTGGAGAATTCTTATCCTACACACAAGTTGTCATTCCTGCCCCGTAAATATGAGCCTAAAATAAGTTATTATGAAAAATCAATGAGCTACATAAATGTCAGTGTTGTGTAAGTCCTGGCATGAATTTATTAACTGCTACACAAGACTGGACCCCTATTGCAGTTTACCAATTGTCACTATGAAGTCATCAAACATTGCTCAACACCACTTAAAGCTAACAAGCATTGCAATGTGATTAGCTCTACTTTCAATTTGGAGAAATTTATCATACTCCTCAGACGTAATTCCTACCCTATAAGAAGGACTGTAATGTAGTTTACTATGAAAGACAAGCAGCAAAAACACTGTCAGGCTTGCATCAGACCTGGCATGAATTCAACAATTCATATGCAACTCTACATTCCCTACTGCAGCTGTCCAATAACCTATATGATATCGTCAAATAATATTCAACACCAGTAACACTTAGGCAAGCAAGGGTAGCTAATAAATCTTGCAAAAAATGTGGATGATAATTTGATCCCACACTATATGTCTTTTACCTGCCTTCTGTGTATATGCACAAGAAATTTATTATGAAAGACCACAAAGCAGAGCACTATCAGTCTTGCATACATTCTGGTATTAATTTAGAAATTATTTAAAAAAAACAGGTACCCAGTTCAAGCTGTCCAATGCTCTGTATGAAGTCGTCAAACTTTATTGAACACCAGTAAGCCTAAGCAAGCATGGGAATCTAATAGATCTTGCTATGAAATTGGAAAAAAATATTCTACATTTCACTTGTCATTCTTGCTCCATAGGAAAGAGTGGGAATTTATTTCTCATGTAAAACTCTATATAAAAGCACTGTCAATGTTGTATAAACCCTGGCTTAATTTATTCCACATTAATGCAATACTAGAGTCCATATTGCAGTCATGTAAGTGTGAGAATAAAGCCGTCAATTACTTTCCAAAGGAAAAACACCTAACAAAGCATTTCTGACCTACAATTCTAAAATGTTTCAATTGCAATTCATTACGAATGAGCTCAGTCGGTAATGCAGCTTTATCAGTTGTCGATAAAGTCATTTTTTATGTATAATCAGCAGAAAAAGGCACTGTCATTGTTGTATTAGCCCTGGCAAGAACTGAGCAATTACTATACAGAACTACAATCCCTATTGCTGCTATCCGTGTGCCACTAATATGTCGTCAAAGATTTTTCAACACCACTTCACCTATACAGACATGAGAATGCATTAAGTCTTGTACCAAATTTGGAGAATATTTATATTATACATAATAGTTGATAATAAGCCCATAGAACAAGTATCTCATTTTGATTATTTAGGTTGTAATATAACTTATGATGTAGATAGAGATATTGACAACAAAATAAGCAAATTCCAGTGGATATGCGGAACAATAAATAGAACACTAAAAATAAAACTAGAAAAGAAACAAAACTAAAGTTCTATAAAACTATGGCAGTACCCGTGTTGACATATGGAAGCGAATCATGGATAATTAAAGAACGAGATAAAAGTAAATTACAGGCTGCAGAGATGAGGTTTCTTCGCAGAGTAAAGGGATGTACAAGAAGGGATCTGATAAGAAATGAGGATATCCGTAAAGAATTAAATATATACAACATAAACGATAAAGTTGAAGATTATAAAGAAAAGTGGAAAGAACACCTATCTCGAATGGATAATGAAAGAATTCCAGCACTGATACAACAGTACCAACCTAAAGGCAAAAGAGATGTCGGACGTCCTAGGAAGAGGTGGAACTGAATAAAATGTGAAGACGGAACAGGCATTAAGCCTAAACCATGAAGTGAAGATGATGATGATGATGATGATGATGATGATTTATATTATACTCAGGTCTTTATTCCTGCCCAGTAAATAGGAGCATAAAGTGAGTTATTATCAAAAATCAATAAGCTAAAAACTGTCAGTGCTGTGCAGTCATGAATTTATCAATCATTATGCAAGAAAAGATCCTAACTATTGCAGTTTACCAAGTATCAGTATCAAGTCTTCAAATATTACTGAACACCAGTCAACTTAAACAAGCATGGGAAACTAATAGATTATATATGAAATTGGATAAAATTATTCTACATTTCAGTTCTCATTCCTGCCCTATAGGAAGGAGTGTAAAATCATTTCTTATATAAAGCTCTTTAAAAAAGCACTGTCAATGTTGTATAAAGCCCAGCTCAGTTTTTTACACTTTAATGCAACACTAGAGTCCTTATTGTAGCAGTCCAACTATGAGAATAAAGTCGTCAATTATTCTCCAAAGCAAAAACACCTAACTAAGCATTTCAGACCTACTATTCTATGTTCTTACAATTGTAAATATTTATGAAATAGCTCAGTCGGTAAAGTAGTATTATGGGTTCTGGTATAAGTCATATTTTATGTAAAATCAGCAAACAAAATCACTGTCATTGTTGTATAAGTCCTGGCAAAAAATTAGCAACTACTATACAGAACTAAAATCCTTATTGAATCTGTCCATGTGTCACTATGATATCGTCAAATATTTTTCAACACCACTACACCTATACACACATGAGAATGTAATAAATCTTACATAGAATTTGGAGAAAATTTATGCTACATTTAAGTTCCCATGCCTGCCCTTAAAGATCAGTCAAAAATAAGTTATTATGAAGAACCAATAAGCTTAATAATTGTCAGATTTGTGTATACCCTGGCACGAATTTAGCAATTCATGTGCAAGTCTAGAATCCCTGTAGTAGCTGTGCAATTATCTATATGAAGTCATCAAACATTATCCAACAACAGTACACTTAAGAGAGCATGGGAATCTAGTAAATATTTTAAAAAATTTTGATAATAATTTTATTTTACGCTACATGTCTTTTTCCTGCCTTGTACGTATGATTACAAGAAATTTATTATAAAAGACCATTAGGCAGAGCACTATCAGTCTTGTATACATCCTGGTTTATAAGAACCAGATATATCTAAAAAAAATGAAGGTGAGGATTTATAAAACAATTATTAAACCTACAGTGACTTTTGGAAGCGAAACCTGGACTCTACCTGAACGAGCAATAACCATCTTAAATACGTGGGAAAGGAAAATTTAATTTATGGCCCTATTTATGATAAGGGAGAGTGGAGAATTAGGACCAATTCTGAACTACAAAAACTATATAAAGATCCAAGTATTGTCACTGATATAAAAATTAGACGGCTGGAGTGGCTGGGCCACATTATCAGAATGGACAATAATAATATTCCTAAAAGATTACTAGATGCCACGCTAAGTGGTAAAAGAAGAGCAGGAAGACCTAAACTACGATGGTTGGATGATGTTCAGGATGATCTAGTTAAAGCAGGAATTAAGAGATGGAGACGGAGAGCCCTAGAGAGGGAAGATTGGGCGGCAATTCTTAAGGAGGTCAAGGCTAAACTAAAAGGGCTGTATGACCACAGATGATGATGATGATGATGATACATCTTGGTATCAATTCAGAAATCATTATACAAAAACAGGAACCAATTTCCAGCTGTCCTTATTCTCTGTATGAAGTCGTCAAACTTTATTGAACACTTGTAAGCATAAGCAAGCATGCAAATCTAATAGATTTTGCTATGAAATTGGGGGGGGGGGGGGAATTCTGTATTTCAGTTGTCATTCCCGCCTTATAGGAAGGAGTGGAAATTCATTTCTCACGTAACGCTCTTTAGAAAAGCACTGTCAATGTTGTATAAAGCGCAGATTAGTATTTTTCCACTTTGATGCATCAGTAATGTCCTTATTGCAGCTGTGCAAATGTGAGAATGAAGTCGTCAATTATTTTCCAAAGCAAAAACACCTAACAAAACACTTCTCACTAACAATTATATTTTTGTTTAATTGCAAAATTCTATGTATGAGCTCAGTCGGTAAAGAAGCTTTATGAGCTGTAGAAAAATTTATTTTTTATGTAAAATCAGAAGAAAAAGGCACTGTCAGTGTTATATAAGTCCTGGCAAAATTTTAGCAATCACTATACAGAACAAAAAACAGGAACCCACTTCCAGCTGTCCAATTCTCTGTATAAAGTCGTCAAACATTACTGACACCAGTAAGCATAAGCAGTCATGGGAATCTAATAGATCTTGCTATGAAATTGAAAAAAAAAAAAAAAAAAAAATCTACATTTCATTTTGGTATATGTAGTTTATAGATTTTGCTGTTAAATACTAGGTACTGTACCATGTTGTTATAAACTACATATTTCAAAGTGATGTAGTGTTAAAAGTTGTGTAATCAAAATCTATATAGCTACATTTCTGTTGTCATTCCCACACTATAGGAAGGAGTGGAAATTCATTTCTTATGTAAAGCTTTTTAAAAAAGCACTCTCAATGTTGTATAATGCCCAGTTTAATTTATTCCACTTAATACAACACTAGAGACCTTATTGTAGCTGTGCTAATGTGAGAATAATGTCGTCAATTACTTTCCAAAGCAAAAACACTTAACAAACCTTTCTTGACTTTCAATTCTAATTTTTTTCAATTGCAAATTTTCATGAATGATTTCAGTCGGTAATGAAGCTTTATGAGTTGTAGATCTAGTCATAAAATTAGCAGAGAAAGGCACTGTCAGTGTTGTATAAGTCCTGGCAAGAATTTAGCAATCACTATACAGAACTACAATCTCTATTGGAGCTGCCCATGTGTCTCTAAGAAGTCGTCAAATATTTTTCAACACCACTACACCTGTATAGATAGGAGAATGTAATAAATCTTGCATCAAATTTGGAGAATATATTTATACTACACTCAAGTCGTCATTTCTGCCCTATAAGTAGGAGCGTAAAGTATGATATTATCAGAAATCAATACGTTAAAAACTGTCAGTGCTGTACAAGTCCTGGCACGAATTTAGCAAGACAAGATCCTAACTATTGCAGTTTACCAAATGTCAGTATCAAGTCGTCAAGCATTATTGAACACCAGTAAATGTAAGTAAGCATGGCAATCCAGTAGATTTTGCTATGAAATTGGAAAAATTTCTTCTACATTTCAGTTGTCATTCCTGTTCTATACGAAAGAGTGTCAATTCAGTTATCATCTACAGGTCTTCGAAAAGCAGTGTCAATGTTGTATAAATCCTGACTTAGTTTTTTCCATTAGAGTCCTTATTGCTGCAATCTGTGTGCCACTAACATGTCGTCAAAGATTTTTCAACACCACTACACCTATATAGACATGAAAATGCAATAAGTCTGGCATCAAATTTGGAAAATATTTATACTATACTCAAGTCGTCATTCCTGCCCTGTGAGCAAGAGCATAAAGTGAGTTATTATCAAAAATCAGTAAGATGAAAACTGTCAGTATTGTGCAAGTGAGAGAATGTCAATTACTTTCCAAAAGAAATTCATAAACAAGCAGCAAACCTGGTCAAGATGGAAGCCTCACAAAGAAGAAGCTGGATACCCCCAGTATGTTCTAAGGAATGGTTGAAAACCCAAATAACACCAATAACTATAATCAGGAATATCTTGGAAATACAATATGTTCAAAATGAAATGAAACTATTCCTAAAGCTTTAAACCCACTAGATTTCATCCCAATCAATGTCAATCTAACTATTCCAGACAATCTTAAAAAGACTGACTCAAATTTAACAATGTTAAAATGCCATACTCTTAGCATGCTGAAAGATCCGGATCTCAAACAGTAGACATGGGTGTAAAAAGGTAAAGGTATCCCCGTAACATGCCATGAAGGCACTTGGGGGGCATGGAGGTAGAGCCCCATGCTTTCCATGACCTCGGCACTAGAATGAGGTGGTGTGGTCGGCACCACGCTCTTGCTGCCTTTTACCCCCGGGAAAGACCCGGTACTCAATTTCATAGGAGGCTGAGTGAACCTCGGGGCCGTTCTGAAAGTTTGGCAATGGGAAAAAATCCTGTCTCCACCTGGGATCGAACCCTGGACCTTCCAGTCCTTAGCCAGCTGCTCTACCAACTGACCTACCTAGCCGCCCAGTAATAATAGTAGTGGTGGTAAAAGGTAAAAAAGGTAAAGGTATCACCGTAACGTGCCATGAAGGCACTTGGGGGCATGGAGGTAGAGTCCCATGCTTTCCATGACCTCGGCACTAGAATGAGGTGGTGTGGTCGGCACCACGCTCTGGCTGCCTTTTACCCCCGGGAAAGACCCGGTACTCAATTTTATAGGAGGCTGAGTGAACCTCGGGGCCGTTCTGAAAGTTTGGCAATGAGAAAAAATCCTGTCGCCACCTGGGATCAAACCCCGGACCTTCCAGTCCGTAGCCAGCTGTTCTATCAACTCAGCTACCCGGCAGCCCTCGAGGCGCTGGAATTTATTTTGCAGACTTTTCTCACATTACACTTCACTGGGTAGATACCATAGCAATTGTGATGGAGAAATAGAAGCAATTATATAGCTCTACATATAAAACTTCATTTACAGAACACATACATTCGAAAAAGAAGTTATACTTGTAGACTCGAAGGTTGCCATTCAAGCAATATCCTCAAACAGTAAACCCCACTTTACTAGAATTAAGAATATTGAACATAATTTACAACAATAAGAAAAATTAAAGACAGCCGATAAGGGGTGGTCCTTCAGCTTGGGGGTTGGGCAAAGGGCTAACAACCCATCACCATAAAAAACAGCTTGTTACGAATCCCTACAAACTTTTTAACTTCGCTTTAGAATATGCCATTAGGAAAGTTCAGGATAACAGGCAGGGTTTGGAATTGAACGGGTTACATCAGCTTCTTGTCTATGCGGATGACGTGAATATGTTGGGAGAAAATCCACAAACGATTAGGGAAAACACGGAAATTTTACTTGAAGCAAGTAAAGCGATCGGTTTGGAAGTAAATCCCGAAAAGACAAAGTATATGATTATGTCTCGTGACCAGAATATTGTACGAAATGGAAATATAAAAATTGGAGATTTATCCTTCGAAGGGGTGGAAAAATTCAAATATCTTGGAGCAACAGTAACAAATATAAATGACACTCGGGAGGAAATTAAATGCAGAATAAATATGGGAAATGAGTGTTATTATTCGGTTGAGAAGCTTTTATCATCTAGTCTGCTGTCAAAAAATCTGAAAGTTAGAATTTATAAAACAGTTATATTACCGGTTGTTCTGTATGGTTGTGAAACTTGGACTCTCACTCTGAGAGAGGAACATAGGTTAAGGGTGTTTGAGAATAAGGTGCTTAGGAAAATATTTGGGGCTAAGCGGGATGAAGTTACAGGAGAATGGAGAAAGTTACACAACACAGAACTGCACGCATTGTATTCTTCACCTGACATAATTAGGAACTTAAAATCCAGACGTTTGAGATGGGCAGGGCATGTAGCACGTATGGCCGAATCCAGAAATGCATATAGAGTGTTAGTTGGGAGACCAGAGAGAAAAAGACCTTTGGGGAGGCCAAGACGTAGATGGGAGGATAATATGAAAATAGATTTGAGGGAGGTGGGATATGATGATAGAGACTAGATTAATCTTGCACAGGATAGGGACCGATGGCGGGCTTATGTGAGGGCGGCAATGAACTTTCGGGTTCCTTAAAAGCCATTTGTAAGTAAGTAAGTAAGAAAAATTAAAGAAAATTATTGTATTCCAGTGGATTCCTGCCAATATCGGGATTGAAAGCAATAAGAAGGCAGATGAGTTAGCTAAACGAGGCACTAAAGTCTGCATAGAAAATGAACCCCCCAAGATCAACTCAGTCAGAGAATTCATCATAAGCACAACCCTCAAAACATTGAAACAAGAATCCTCTCAGTTTGCGAAAGAGAAGAGGTGGGAGAAAATAACAGAACTATGGGAAAAATATAAAAATACACCAAGGAAGGAAGCAGTGGCAGACTTTAAACTGGCTACGGGACACAACTGCCTAGCTGCACATCTTGCTATAATAAAAATATATTAAATAGAAGAGTGCACCATCTGCAAGCAGACTGGACCGGTAATGGACTCAGATCACATCCTTCAACGTACAGGACTCAAACCAGCCCAGCAAAACCCAGGAAATTTAATTGTTTGTGTTTATTTTTCCATATTTTAATGTTCCTTATGAAATGAGATGCCATTTATAATGGATTAAATTCCATACAAAGAGCCATAACAATGTTAGAACAATAACAACAACTTTCCAAAGCAAACACACCTAACAAAGCATTTCTGACTTACAATAATTCTAATTTTTTTTCAATTGCAAACTTTTAAAGAAAGGTAATGCAGCTTTATGCGTTGTAAATCAAGTCATTTTTATGTCAAATCAGCAGAAAAAGGCACTAGCAGCATTATAAAAGTCCTGGAAACAATTTAGCAATCACTATACACAACTACAATCCCTATTGCAGCTGTCCTTGTGTCACTAATATGTAATCAAAGATTTTTCAACACCAGATATGAGATATGAGATTGCAATAAGCCTTATATCAAATTTGGAGACTAATTATACTACAATCAAGTCGTCATTCCTGCCCTGTAAGGAGCAGCGTAAAGTAAGTTATTATCAAAAATCAATAAATAAAAACTGTCAGTGTTGTACAAGCCCTGGCACAAATTTGTCAATCATTATACAAGAAAAGATCCTAACTATTGTAGTTCCAAGTATCAGTATGAATTCTTCAAATAATTATTGGACAGCAGTCAAGGAAATCAAGCCTGGGAATCTAATAGATTTTGCTATAAAATTGGAAAAAAAAATTTCTTCATTTCAGCTGTCATTCCTTCATTCCTGCCCTATAAGGAAGGAGTGTAAATTCATTTTCTCATGTATAGCTCTTTGAAAAAGCAATTTCAATGTTGTATAAAGCCTGACTTAGTTTTTTTCCAATAGAGTTCTTATTGCAGATGTCAGTCTATGAGAAAAAAAAGTCGTCAATTACTTCCCAATGCAAAAATACCTAACAAAGCTTTTCAGACTTACAATTCTATGTTTTTCACTATTGTAAACATTTATGAAATAGCTCAGTCGACAAAACAGTTTTATGGGTTGCAGATTAAGTAATATTTTATGTAAAATCACCAAACAAAACCACTATCAGTGTTGTATAAGTGCTGGCAAGAAATTAGCAAATCACTGTTCAGAACTAGAATTCTAATAGCATCTGTCCATGTGTCACAATGTTGTCGTCAAATATTTTTCAACAACACTACATCTATACACACATGAGAATGTAATAAATCTTGAATGCAATTTAGGGAATATTTATACTAGAATCAAGTTGTCATTCCTTCCCAATAGGAACTTATTGCAGCCGTCGAAGTATGAGTATGAAGGCGTGAATTAATTTTCAAACCAACAACAAGAACATAAAAAAAACATCTGGGGCATATAATTATAAAATTTTCTATGTGTAAATATTTATACAGAGCTCAGTCGGTAATGCAGCTTTAACAGTTGTGGCTTAAGAGGACCAGAAAAGCTTTATAGTGATAATGTTTAATTAATCAAATTAAGGTATATTTTTCTCTGGATCTATACAAAGTATGGCAATAAAATTTTTATAGCAACAGATTTACGCTCTGTTACACACTCTGAAAATGGGGTTTTGTAAGAACTACCTTATTTCATGAGATTTATTGGTTTTCATAAGTGTTTATTTTCTATTTTAAAAAATTATAGTAATATTATCATAACTTCCTTTAAGTGCAATACAATAAAACCCCGATAAGATTTTCTGGAAAAATATATAATGGCAAATTTTCTGTCTCACGTCACTATATTATGCTAATATACTTACATTAATAAATCTTTAAACCTGACATAAATAGAATATCGTCACTTCACAGCTTGTGAACTACACTTTTAATTTCTTTCAGTAATGCTTCCAACTTGTCGATACTTGCTCTCAACGTTTTCTAAATAAACTATATGTGAATTTAAATTCTAAGCTTAATTTATATAATTTATTAATATTAATGTTAGTTTATATTGACATAGAGCAAGGAAATTATTTCAAATGTCCTTCTGCATGTAATTAATTGGGAGTACAGTATATTTTCTTTAACATTCGTGTACCAATGGTCCCAATAAATAATAATGCTTGACGAACAATGAAAGAATAGGGTCTATTATTTAAAATAATTAGTACCTACTACGTAAAATGAAATACTGTGTTCGTTTTTTGTTGTTTCGAAATTACTGCAATATTCTTTTTCTTCAAATACTATATAAAAATCATTTTAATAAATTATGCTTTACAAACCACTACTTTGTCAAGTATAACTGAGTAAGCCTAAAGTTTCTTGTATTACAATTGTCAAATATAGACACTGATAATAATCGTGTTTTTTTACTTCTGCTAAGTGTGTTTATAATGTCCAAATGCCTATTTAATCCAACCCTAGAAGCGCAGAATAGATTATTGTACACCCCTCCAGCTAAGAACTGGTAAGAGCAACGCTCGAATGATGCAGTCCACACAGACCGGCGATCCGCACACATAACTGCACATTCAGAGTCTGATTTCTGACATGCCTGCTCTAAGATGTAGATTAAGTCACTTTTTATGTAAAATCAGTAATCAAAACACTATCAGTGTAGTACAATTCCGGGTATTAATTTAGAAGTCATTATGCAACAGCCTACAATCTCAGACCAGGGTTCCTATAGCAACTGTCCAGTTACATGTATTAAGTTGTCAAAATCATTGTACATCAGTAAACGTAAGCAAGGTTGTGAATCTAATAAATCCTGCAATGAATTTGGAAAGAAACTATCTTACACTTCAGTTCTCATACCTGCAATATAAGTACGAGGCATGTTCTTAAAGTAAGTTCCAAAAGGGTGTGGTAAGTAAACGGGAAGATATTTACAAACCATTTTTGTTGCATTGAATTCCCCACACTTCAATCACTTCTCAACGTAATCTCCACCATTATTGAGGCATTTATCGAGTCGTGGCACAAGTCTTTCTATGCCCTCATTGTAAAATTCGCCTGCCTGTGATGCAAACCACTCCCGCACTGCTGTTTTCACTTCATCGTCGCCATCAAAACGTTGACCACCGAGGAAATTCTTGAGGTGCAGGAAGAGATGAAAGTCACTCAGAGCCAAAACCGGGCTGTAGGGGGGATGGTCAATTTGTTCCCAGCCAAATTTCGAGATGAGATTTTGGGTGTCACGAGCTGTGTGTGGCCGAGCGTTGTCATGAAGTAACACAACTCCGTCGGTCAGCATCCCACGTCTCTTGTTCTGAATTGCACGACGGAGCTTCTTCAAGGTCTGACAATAGGTTTCTCTATTAATGATTTCACCCCCAGGCAAGAATTCGATGAGTAGGACTCCTTTTCTGTCCCAAAAAACAGTGCACATGATCTTGCGTGTTGACATGGTTTGTTTGAATTTCTTTTTCCTTGGCGATGCAGTGTGCCTCCATTCCATGGACTGCTGCTTCGATTCAGGTATCATGTGAGACACCCAAGTCTCGTCACCTGTCACGTTATGGTCCAGAAACTCATCGCCTTGCTCACTGTAACGTGTGAGAAAGCTGGAAGCTCGTTTGGTTTTGTGTTCCTTGGTGATCATCTTGGGTACCCATCGTGAGCACAATTTTCGATATCGTAATTGATCTGTCACAATTTTGTAGAGAACACTCCACGACATTTGTGGAAAATTCAAGGAAAGTGAAGAAATTGTGAACCTCCTGTCCTCACGAATTTTTTCATCGACAGCACGCACCAAATTGTCATTGATCAAAGACGGCCGACCAGTACGCTGCTCATCATGCACAGAGACGCGGTCCTCGTTGAACTTCCTAACCCATCTCCTGACCATTCCATCACTAATGGCATCATCACCATACACCTCACAAAGTTGACGAATGTTAGCTGGTTTGATGTTCCTCGCATTCAAGAAACGGATAACAAACTGCATCTCACAGTCAGCGGGGTGCTCGATCACTTTAAACATTTCAACTGATCACAACTAACCACACACACGGACTAAAGCTCTGAAACTGCATGCACAGCTTGCCTGAGGACTGAAGAAGAAAACACGCATGCGCAAAATAACGATTGTAGCGATGCGACGGCTATAACTGAAAACGGAATTTACTTTAATAACACGCCTCGTATAATTGTAATGTAATTTATTCTGAAAAAAATATAACAAATGCACTGTCAGTTTTGTGGAGTTCTGAAAGTCTGGGTTTGGGTATAAATGGCTCAGCAGTTTGTATTTCAATTTCATCCTGATCATCTCTATTTGGCCTATGTACATTTAGTAGTAGCCTAAAATAGTTTTTCCATCTGTTCAGGGTTGAATGAGAGTCTGCCACTAAGTCACCATTCTCATCCTTGATCACTTTTACCCTTGCCTGATAACCATTCTTAAATTCCTTTATACCCTTATATAAAACTCGAATGTTTTAATTCTTACTATTTGTTTCTACCTCATTCAGTTTTTCCTTCAAGTAACCTCTCTTTTTATTCCTAAGTGTACGACTTACTTCCAGTCTTTCATTGAAATAATTATCTCTATTCTCCTCAACTGGATCCTGTAAGAATTTCAATTTTGCCTGTTTCCTTCTTTCTACTACCATGCAATAATCTTCATCAAACCACGGTTTCTTTTTCTTAGTTTCATAATAACCTATGCTCTGCTCAGTTGCAATTTTGATACTATCTCTGATATTTTCCCACACGCTATTAACATCTAACTCTTTCTCAACTTCGTCGGAACTTCCTAAAGCGGAAAACCTATTCGAAATTTCGGTCTGATAATATTGTTTAGTTTTCTCATCCTTTAATTTCAGAATATTGAATTTACTAATATTAACTTGTTGCTCTTAAGGGGACACTCAACTTAAAAATTGGAGAAAATGTGTCATTTTGTGTATCAGTTTTACAATATTGTCTCTTTGAAGCTATTTATGACTTTTTAATCATTAAAAAATTTAAAATTTAATTTCATAGAAGTAAAAAAATTAAATTTTTACACTAATTTATGTGACAGAACTAAATTAATACACAGAATTCTTCCCCTCTTCATTGAGAAGGCACAGTCAAATGCACAAAGCAAAAAAATAAAAAATAATAATTAAAAGTGATATTTCAATTAACGATTGATTAAAAATTGAAATATTTTTTTATTTTGAAAAGTATTGGATCTAATGAGCTGAGATTTTGCATGTTACTTTCCATGTGTATATTAAACTTTTTCTCCAAATTTGAAAAAGATTGGTCAAATAGGAAAAAAGTTCCAAAATACAATTGAGTGTCCCCTTAAATTGCAAAAAATTATCCTATCTTCAGTTGTCATTCCTCCCCTTTAAGTATAACTTTAAAATAATTTATCATGAAAAATCATTAGCAAAAGCACTGACAGTCTTGTATATATCCTGGCATGAATTTAAGGATTATTATGGAAGGATAGAGTCCTTATTGCAACTGTCCAATTATCTATATGAAGTCGTCAAATATTATTCCGTATCAGTACACTTAAACAAGCATGGGAATCTAATAACTCTTGCAAAGAATTTGCAAGAAATCTTGTCCTATACTTCAGTTGTGTTTTCTGCTCTATGAGTATGAGTATAAAGTAATATATAATGAAAAACTATTCATTATCCAAAGTACTGTCAGTCTCATATAAATCCTGGCATTAATTTAGAAATCAATATAAGTTACAATGAAAGATTCCTTGTTGCTTACTTACTTACTTACAAATGGCTTTTAAGGAACCCGAAGGTTCATTGCCGCCCTCACATAAGCCTGCCATCGGTCCCTATCCTGTGCAAGATTAATCCAGTCTCTATCATCATGTCCCACCTCCCTCAAATCCATTTCAATATTATCCTCCCATCTAAGTCTCGGCCTTCCCAAAGGTCTTTTTCCCTCCGGTCTCCCAACTAACACTCTATATGCATTTCTGGATTCGCCCATACGTGCTACGTGCCCTGCCCATCTCAAACGTCTGGATTTAATGTTCCTAATTATGTCAAGTAAAGAAAACAATCCGTGCAGTTCTGCATTGTGTAACTTTCTCCATTCTCCTGTAACTTCATCCCTCTTAGCCCCAAATATTTTCCTAAGAGCCTTATTCTCAAACACCCTTAATCTCTGTTCCTCTCTCAGAGTGAGAGTCCAAGTTTCACAGTCATACAGAACAACTGGTAATATAACTGTTTTATAAATTCTAACTTTCAGATTTTTTGACGGTAGACTGGATGATAAAAGCTTCTCAACCGAATAATAACACGCATTTCCCATATTTATTCTGCGTTTAATTTCCTCCCAAGTGTCATTTACATTTGTTACTGTTGCTCCAAGATATTTGAATTTTTCCACCCCTTCGAAGGATAAATCTCCAATTTTTATATTTCCATTTTGTACAATATTCTGGTCACGAGACAGATTCCTTGTTGCAGCTCTCCAAATATCTGTATGAAGTCGTGAAACATTATTCAACATCTAAGCAATAATTGCAATCCAATAAACCTGGATATGAGTTTCCAAAAAAAAAAAAAAAAAAAAAAAAAATTATTCTACATTTCATTCGTCATTTTGCCCTAATAATTAGTGTTAAATCACTGCTCATGTAAAACTAGAAACTTAAAATACTGGCAATTTTGTATAAAACCCGGCTTAAATTTTGCAAATTTACGCAACACTAGAGTCCTTTGTGCACCAGACCAACTATGAGTATGAAGCAGTGAAATAAGTTTGTAAGTAACAACATAAAAAAAGCATGGGACACACACAATTCTACATTTTTCCCTATTGTAGAAATTTATGCACGAGTTCTGTCGGTAACGCAGCTTTATGAGTTGATGAGTTGTAGATTAAGTTATTTTTTATGTATAATCAGCAAACGAAACTTCTCGGTGTTATGTAAGTCCTCGCATGAATTTAGTAACCACTACACAGAACTTGAGTACTTATTACAGCCCTCCATTTGCCGGTAGGATGTCATCAAAGATTATTCAACACTACTACAGCTCCAAAACCATGAAACTGTAACAAATCTTGAATGGAAATTGGAAAATATTTATACTACGCTTCATATATCATTCCTACTCTATAAGTATGTGCATAAGGTAATTCTTTATGGAAAATCAATAATTAAGAAGTCTATCAGTCTTGTATAAGTCCTCGCATGAATTTAGTAACCATTATGCATCACTAGGAACCCTATGGAAGTTGTAAAATTATTTGTATGAAGTCATGAAATACTATTGATCACCAATACACTTCGAATCTAATAAGCTTGCTATTGAATTTGGGGAAAATTTATTCTACAATTCAGTTGCCATTCCTGCTCTATAGGATTGAGGGTAAAGCCATTTCTCTGGTAAAATCATTTTAAAAAATCACTCTCAGTCTTGTATAAACCTTGGCTTAAATTTTGTAAATTTATGCAACACTAGAGTCCTTTTAAAACCCGTAAAACTATGAGTAAGAAGTCGTAAATGACTTTTCAAGGCAACAACACCAAAACAAGCACATGTCTACAATTCTAAAATTTTCTACTTGCAAATAGTTATGCATGAGCTCAGTTGGTAATATAGTTTTATGGCTTATAGATTCAGTCAATTTTCATGTCAAATCAGCAAACAAAAGCACTGTCAATATAATATAAATCCGGCATGAATTAAGCAACCACCATGCAGGGCTAGAGTCCCCCTACTGCATCTGCCCATATGTCAATAAGAAGTTGTGAAAGATTATTCAACACCACTACACCTATCCATACATGAGAATGTACTAAATCTTGAATGGAATTTTGAAAAAAATTACACTACACTAAGTCATCATTTCTGCCCTGTAAGGAGTAGCTTAAAATAAGAAATTATAAACAGTTACTAACCTAAATGACTGGCAGTGTTGTATACGTCCTGTTATGTATTTAGCCATTGTTAAGCAAGACAAGAGATCCTAATGCACCCCTTCTATTATCTGTTTACAATCGACAACATTAATGGTCACGGTACACATAAGTAATCATTGGAATCTATAAATTTGGAAAGATGTTCCACAATTCAATAGCCATTCCTGATCAGTAGAAGTCAGTGTAAAGTCATTTCCCTTGTCAAACTATTTAAAAAAGCACTCTCAGTATTGTAAAAAATATCGCTTCATTTTTGCAAATTTGTGCAACACTAGAGTCCTCATTGCGACTGTCTTGGTTCCTTTAAGGGTGAAATCCGCATAGAAGATAAAAGTTTTGTAATTTTAAATGGAAATAAAATAAAAGTTACTAATGAAAAAGATTCTCTTAATTTAGAAATGGGGCAAATTAAATGTCCATTATGTAGTGGAATCTATGAGTGTGAAGTCAAGCAACAACACCAAGAAGAGAATAAGAGATCTACAATTCTAAATCATTCTATTTATAAATATTTATGCATCAGCTCTGTTGGTAATGCAGCTTTATGACTTGTAAATTAAGTCAATTTTTATGCTATATCAGTAATCAAAACACTTTCAGTGTAATATAAGTCCTGGAATAAATTTAGAGAACATTATGCAAGACTACAGTCCTTATAGCAGTTGTCCCGTGACATGTATAAAGTCGTCAAAATTATTGTACAACAGTAAACGTAATCTAGCTTGGAGATTCTAGTAAATTCTGCAGTGAATTTGAAAAAAGACAATTGTCATACCTACACTTTAAGTATAAATTTAAAGTAATTTATTAAGAAAAACCATTACCGAAGCACTGTCATTTTCTATAAACCCTTTCATGGATTTAACGATCATTGTGCAAGACTAGACACACTATTGCAGTTTATCAAGTGTCAGTTTGAAGACGTCAAACAATGCTCAACCCACTTAACCTAGCAAGCTTTGCAATGTAAAAATTCTTACTTAAAATTTGCAGAAAATTATACTAATCTTCAGTTGTATTCCTCTCCCCCGCCAAGCATGATTGAAAAATAATTTATTATGAAAAACCATCTGCAAAAGCACTATCAATCATATATGAGACCTGCCATGAATTTAACAATTATCATATAAGGATAGAGTCCCTATTGCTGGTGTCTAATTGTCTCAAACATTATTCCACTCCAGTAAATTTAAATAAGCATGAGAATATAATAATTCTTAAAAAGCACTTCAAAGAAATTTTGTACAATATATCAGTTGCACTTCCTGTTCTATTACTAGGGGTATAAAATAATTTATAATGAAGAACTATTATCCTAAGCACTGTCAGTTTCATACAACTTCTCAGATTAATTTAGAAATCAATATACAAGGAAAGATTCCCTGTTGCAGCTCTTCAATTATCTGCATGAAGTCGTGAAACATTATTCAACACCAGTACACCTAAACAACTATTGAAACATACTAAACCAGGCTATGAGTTTAAAAAAAGTTATTTTACACTTCAATTGTCATTCCTGCCCTACAGGATTTAGTGTAAAGTCAGTGCTCATGTAAAACTGGGTACTTAAAGAATCACTGGCAGTGTGTATAAACTTTGGCTTAAATTTTGCAAATTTGTGCAACATTGGAATCCTTTGTGCACCTGGTCAGGTATGAGTATGAAGTGGTGAAATACGTTTCACAGCAATAACACAAAAAAAAGCAAGCGAGACATGCAATTCTAAATTCTTTCCAACTGTAGAAATTATTTATTAGCTCAGTCGGTAATGCAGCTTGCTACTAGTTGCAGATTAAGACATTTTATTACATAAAATAAAGAAACAAAATACTGTCAGTGTTGTGCAAGTCCTAACATGAATTTAGCAATCATTATGCAAGACTAGAAACCATATTGCAACTGTCCAATTATCAGTATCATGTCGACAAATACTATTCAATGCCAGTACACTTAAAAAAAACATTGAACTCCAATAAATCTTGCTATGAATTTGGGAAAACTATTTCACTTCTCTTTCCTGCTCTATAGGGTTGAGTGTAAAGTAATTTCTCTGGTAAAATTATTTGAAAAAGATTACTCTCAGTCTTGTAGAATATCTGGCTTAAATTTTGCAAATTTATGCAACACTAAAGTCCTTATTCAAGCTGTCCAGGTATGAGTATCAAGTCGTGAATTTCTTTTCAAAGCAACTACAACATAAAGACCATGGCAGGCCAACAAAATAAATGATTTCCAATTATAAATATTTATGCATGAGCTCAGTCAGTAATGGAGCTTTGAGTTGTAGTCTAAGTCACAAAAAAAAAAGAAACAAACAAACAAACAAACAAAAAAAGAACCCACTCAGACCTCTACTAGACATGCAAGAAATTAGCAACCACAATGCAGGACTAGAGTCCCTATTGCAGCTGCTCATATGTCAATATGAAGTCGTCAAAGATTATTCAACTCCACTACACCTATACAAACTTGAGAAAATGATAAATATTTCATGGGTATTGAAAAATATTTGTACTATATTTAAGTCTTCATAGCTGCCTGTAAGTATGCTTATCAAGTAAATCACTATGCTATATTACTGTCATTGTTGTGCAAGTCCTGGCACGAATTTGGCAATTACTATGCAAGACAAGAGCCACTATTGCAACTCTTCAATTATTTATCTGTCGTCAAACATTGCTCAACACCACTTAACATAGCAAACCTTGCAATGTTAAAATTCTTACTTAAAATTTGGAGAAAATTATACTAATCTTCACTTGTCATTCCACCTCACCTCCAAGTATGTTTCAAAAGTAATTTATTATGAAAAACCATCAGCAAAAGCACTGTCAATCGTGGATCACACCTGATATGAATTTAACAATTGTCATATAAGGATAGAGTCACTATTGCAGGTGTCCAATTGTCGTCAAACATTATTCCACTCCAGTAAATTTAAATAAGCATGGGAATATAATAATTCTTAAAAAAGAACTTCAAAGAAATTTTCTACAATATTTCAGTTGCACTTCCTGTTCTATCACTAGGGGTATAAAGCAATTTGTAATGAAAAACTATTATCCTAAGCACTGTCAGTCTCGTACAACTCCTCACATTAATTTGGGAATCAATATACAAGGAAAGATACCCTGTTGCAGCTCTTCAATTATCTGTATGAAGTCGTGAAACATTATTCAACACCAGTATACCTAAACAACAATTGAAACATCCTAAACCAGGCTATGAGTTTGAAAAAGAACTTATTCTACACTTCAGTTGTCATTCCCGCCCTACAGGATTTAGTGTAAAGTCAATGCTCATGTAAAACTGGGTACTTAAAGAATCACTGGCAATGTGTATAAACTTTAGCTTAAATTTTGCAAATTTGTGCAACATTGGAATCCTTTGTGCACCTGACCAGGTATGAGTATGAAGTGGTGAAATAAGTTTCACAGCAGCAACACAAAAAAAAAGCATGTGAGACATGCAACTCTAAATTCTTTCCTACTGTAGAAATTATTTTTTAGCTCAGTCGGTAATGCAGCTTGCTACTAGTTGCAGATTAAGACATTTTATTACAAAAATAAACAAACAAAATACTGTCAGTGTTGTGCAAGTCCTAACATGAATTTAACAATCATTATGCAAGACTAGAAACCCTATTGCAACTGTCCAATTATCAGTATCATGTTGACAAACACTATTCAACACCAGTACACTTAAGCAAACATTGAACTCCAATAAATCTTGCTATGAATTTGGGAAAAAAATTATTCTACATTTCACTCCTTTTCCTGCTCTATAGGATTGAGTGTAAAGTAATTTCTCTGGTAAAATTATTTGAAAATAAAATATACTCTCAAGGTTCCTATAAAACGTGGCTTAAATTTTGCAAATTTATGCAACACTGGAGTCCTTATTTCAGCTGTCCAGGTATGAGTATCAAGTCGTGAATTTCTTTACAAAGCAACTACAATATAAAGACCATGGCAGGCCAAAAAAATAATTGTTTTCCAATTACAAATTCTTGTGCATGAGCTCAGTCAGTAATGGAGCTTTGAGTTGTAGTCTAAGCCACGAAAAAAAAAACCACTCAGAGCTCTACTAGTCAGGCATGAAGTTACAACCACAATGCAGGAAAGGACATAAACCATGAGCAATGTTTAAAATATATGATCCACAAAACCCCCAATAATTTAAAGTTATTAATCCACTAGAGTCCCTATTGCAGCTGCCCATATGTCAGTATGAAGTCAAAGATTATTCAACATCACTGAGAAAGTGATAAGTATGTCATGGGTTTTGAAAAATACATTTAAGTCTTCATAGCTGCCTGTAAGTATGATTGTCAATTAAATCACTATGCTACATAACTGTCAGTGTTGTGCAAGTCCTGGCACGAATTTGGCAATTACTATGCAAGAAAAGAGCCCCTATTGCAACTCTTCAATTATTTATCTGTCGTCAAGTATTAATGAACACCAGTACACTTAACTGAGCATGGGTAAGTAATAAATATAGCAATAAATTTGGAAAAAAAAAAAAAACCTAACAGTTCAGTTGTCTTGCTGTCATTGTTGTATAAACCCCGATTTAATTCTTGCAAATTGTTGCAACACCGCATTCCTTACTGTTTCCGTCCAAGTATGAGTATGAAGTCGTGAATTACTTTTCAAAGCAACAACACCGAAAAAAGCACGGGAGGCATAGAATTTTAAATTTTTCTACTTACAAATATTTATGCAAGAGCTCAGGTAGTATTACAGCTTTATGACTTGTAGATTCAGTCAATTTTCATGTCAAATCAGCAAACAAAAGCATTATCAATGTTGTATAAACCCGGCATGAATTTAGCACCCACCATGCATGGCTAGAGTCCCCCTATTCCGTTAGCCCATGTGTCAGTATGAAGTTGTGAAAGATTATTCAACACCACTACACCTATCCAGACATGAGAATGTACCGGTACTTGATCTTCCATGTAAATTTTGAAAAAAAAAAAAAAAAAAAAATTACACTAAACTAAGTCGTCATTTCTGCCCTGTAATTAGCAGCGTAAACTAATAAATTATAAACAGTCACTAACCTAAATGACTGGCAGTGTTGTATACGTCCTGTTAAGTATTTAGCCATTGTTACGCAAGACAAGAGATCCTAATGCACCCCTTCTATTATCTGTTTACAATCGACAACATTAATGGTCACGGTACACATAAGTAATCACTGGAATCCATAAATTTGGAATATAAAAATATTCTACAATTCAGAAACCATTCCTGTTCTGTAGGAATCAGTGTAAAGTCATTTCCCATGTCAAACTATTTGAAAAGCACTCTCAGTATTGTATAAAATCTGTCTTCATTTTAGGAAATTTGTGCAACACTAGAGTCCTCATTGCAGCTGTCATGGTTCTTTTAATGGTGAAATCTGTATAGAAGATAAAAGTTTTGTAATTTTAAATGTAAATAAAATAAAAGTCACGAATGAAAAATATCCTCTTAATTTAGAAATGGGGCAAATTAAATGTCCATTATGTAGTGGAATCTACGAATGTGAAATCAAGCAACAACACCAAGAAAAGCATAGGACACCTACAATCCTAAATTTTTCTACTTGCATTTATGCATCAGCTCTGTTGGTAATGCAGCTTTATTAGTTGTAAATTATGTCAATTTTTATGTAATATCAGTAATCAAAGCACTTTCAGTGAAATATAAGTCCAGGAATAAATTTTGAGAACATTATGCAAGACAACAGTCCCTATAGCAGTTGTTCAGTGACATGTATAATGTCGTCAAAATTATTGTACAACAGTAAACGTAAGTTAGCTTGGGAATTTAGTAAATCCTGCAAAGAATTTGGAAATAACAATTGTCATACCTGCACTTTAAGTATAAATGTAAAGTAATTTCTTAAGAAAAACCACTTGCAAAAGTACTCTCAGTTTTCTATAAACCCTTTCACAGATTTAACGATCATTGTGCAAGACTAGACACACTATTGCAGTTTATCAAGTGTCAGTTTGAAGCCGTCAAACATTGCTCAACACCACTTAACATAGCAAACCTTGCAATGTTAAAATTCTTACTTAAAATTTGGAGAAAATTATACTAATCTTCACTTGTCATTCCACCCCACATCCAAGTATGATTGAAAAGTAATTTATTATGAAAAATCATCAGCAAAAGCACTGTCAATCATGGATGAGACCTGATATGAATTTAACAATTGTCATATAAGGATAGAGTCACTATTGCAGGTGTCCAATTGTCGTCAAACATTATTCCACTCCAGTAAATTTAAACAAGCATGGGAATATAATAATTCTTAAAAAAGAACTTCAAAGAAATTTTCTACAATATTTCAGTTGCATTTCCTGTTCTATCACTAGGGGTATAAAGCAATTTGTAATGAAAAACTATTATCCTAAGCACTGTCAGTCTCGTACAACTCCTCACATTAATTTGGGAATCAATATACAAGGAAAGATACCCTGTTGCAGCTCTTCAATTATCTGTATGAAGTCGTGAAACATTATTCAACACCAGTATACCTAAACAACAATTGAAACATCCTAAACCAGGCTATGAGTTTGAAAAAAACTTATTCTACACTTCAGTTGTCATTCCTGCCCTACAGGATTTAGTGTAAAGTCAATGCTCATGTAAAACTGGGTACTTAAAGAATCACTGGCAATGTGTATAAACTTTAGCTTAAATTTTGCAAATTTGTGCAACATTGGAATCCTTTGTGCACCTGACCAGGTATGAGTATGAAGTGGTGAAATAAGTTTCACAGCAGCAACACAAAAAGAAAGCATGTGAGACATGCAACTCTAAATTCTTTCCTACTGTAGAAATTATTTATTAGCTCAGTCGGTAATGCAGCTTGCTACTATTTCCAGATTAAGACATTTTATTACAAAAATAAACAAACAAAATACTGTCAGTGTTGTGCAAGTCCTAACATGAATTTAACAATCATTATGCAAGACTAGAAACCCAATTGCAATTGTCCAATTATCAGTATCATGTCGACAAATACTATTCAACGCCAATACACTTAAGCAAACATTGAACTCCAATAAATCTTGCTATGAATTTGGGAAAACATTTCACTTCTTTTTCCTGCTCTATAGGGTTGAGTGTAAAGTAATTTCTCTGGTAAAATTATTTGAAAAAGATTACTCTCAGTCTTGTAGAATATCTGGCTTAAATTTTGCAAATTTATGCACCACTAGAGTCCTTATTCAAGCTGTCCAGGTATGAGTATCAAGTCGTGAATTTCTTTTCAAAGCAACTACAACATAAAGACTATGGCAGACCAACAAAATAAATGTTTTCCAATTATAAATATTTGTGCATGAGCTCAGTCAGTAATGGAGCTTTGAGTTGTAGTCTAAGTCACAAAAAAAAAAAAAAACAAACAAACAAAAAAAGAACCCACTCAGACCTCTACTAGGCATGCAAGAAATTAGCAACCACAATGCAGGACTAGAGTCCCTATTGCAGCTGCTCATATGTCAATATGAAGTCGTCAAAGATTATTCAACTCCACTACACCTATACAAACTTGAGAAAATGATAAATATTTCATGGGTATTGAAAAATATTTGTACTATATTTAAGTCTTCATAGCTGCCTGTAAGTATGCTTATCAAGTAAATCACTATGCTATATAACTGTCAGTGTTGTGCAAGTCCTGGCACGAATTTGGCAATTACTATGCAAGACAAGAGCCGCTATTGCAATTCTTCAATTATTTATCTGTCGTCAAATATTAATGAACACCAGTACACTTAACTGAGCATGGGTAAGTAATAAATATAGCAATAAATTTGGAAAAAAAAAAAAAAACCTAACAGTTCAGTTGTCTTGCTGTCAGTGTTGTATAAACCCCGATTTAATTCTTGCAAATTGTTGCCACACCGCATTCCTTACTGATTCCGTCCAAGTATGAGTATGAAGTCGTGAATTACTTTTCAAAGCAACAACACCGAAAAAAGCACGGGAGGCATAGAATTTTAAATTTTTCTACTTACAAATATTTATGCAAGAGCTCAGTTAGTATTACAGCTTTATGACTTGTAGATTCAGTCAATTTTCATGTCAAATCAGCAAACAAAAGCACTATCAGTGTTGTATAAACCCGGCATGAATTTAGCACCCACCATGCAGGGCTAGAGTCCCCCTATTCCGTTTGCCCATGTGTCAGTATGAAGTTGTGAAAGATTATTCAACACCACTACACCTATCCATACATGAGAATGTACTTCATCTTGCATGGAATTTGAAAAAAATTACATTACACTAAGTCGTCATTTCTGCCCTGTAAATAGTAGCGTAAAGTAAGAAATTATGAACAGTCACTAAGCTAAATGACTGGCAGTGTTGTATACGTCCTGTTATGTATTTAGCCATTGTTATGCAAGACAAGAGATCCTAATGCACCCCTTCTATTTTCTGTTAACAATCATCAACATTAATGGTCACGGTACACATAAGTAATATTTTAATCTCCAAATTTGGAAAAGAAAAATATCCTACAATTCAGTAGCCATTCCTGATGTTTAGGAATCAGTGTAAAGTCATTTCCCATGTCAAACTATTTAAAAAAAGCACTCTCACTATTGTATAAAATCTGTCTTCATTTTTGCAAATTTGTGCAACACTAGAGTCTTCATTGCAGCTGTCATGGTCCTTTTAAGGGAGAAATCTGCATAGAAGGTAAAAGTTTTGTAATGTAAATGGAAATAAAATGAAAGTTACTAATGAAGAAGCTCTTCATAATTTAGAATGGGAGAATTTAAATGTCCATTACGTAGTGGAATCTACGAATGTGAAGTCAAGCAACAACTTCAAGAAAAGCATGAGAGACCTACAATTCTAAATTTTTCTACTTGTAAATATTTAATATTAGCTCTATTGGTAATGCAGCTTTATGAGTTGTAAATTAAATCAATTTTTATGCAATATCAGTACTCAAGACACTTTCAGTGTAATATAAGTCCTGGAATAAATTTAGAGAACATTATGCAGGCTTGAAGTCCCTATAGCAGTTGTCCAGTGACATGTATAAAGTCGTCAAAATTATTGTACAACAGTAAACGTAATCTAGCTTGGGAATCTAGTAAATCCTGCAATGAATTTGGAAATAACAATTGTCATATCTGCACTTTAAGTATAAATGTAAAGTAATTTCTTAAGAAAAAGCATTTGCAAAAGTACTGTCAGTTTTCTATAAACCCTTTCATGGATTTAACGATCATTGTGCAAGACTAGACACACTATTGCAGTTTATCAAGAGTCAGTTTGAAGTCGTCAAACATTGCTCAACCCACTTAACCTAGGAAGCCTTGCAATGTTAAAATTCTTACTTAAAATTTGCAGAAAATTATACTAATCTTCAGTTGTCATTCCTCCCCACTCTGAGCATGATTGAGAACTAATTTATTATGAAAAACCATCAGCAAAAGCACTGTCAGTCACATATGAGAGCTGGCATGAATTTAACAATTATCATATAAGGATAGAGTCCCTATTGCAGGTGTCCAATGTCGTCAAACATTATTCCACTCCAGTGAATTTAAACAAGCATGGGAATACAATAATTATTCTTAAAAAGCACTTCAAAGAAATTTTGTACAATATATCAGTTGCATTTCCAGTTCTATCACCAGGGGTATAAAATAATTTATAATTGAAAACTATTATCCTAAGCACTGTCAGTCTTGTAGAACTACTCACATTCATTTGGGAATCAATATACAAGGAAAGATTCCCTGTTGCAGCTCTTCAATTATCTGTATGAAGTCGTGAAACATCATTCAACACCAGTACACCTAAACAACAATTGAAACATACTAAACCATGCTATGAGTTTGAAGAGATTTATTCTATAATTCAGTTGTCATTCCTGCCCTATAGAATTTAGTGTAAAGTCAGTGCTCATGTACTAAAAGAATCATTGGCAGTGTGTATAGACTATGGCTTAAATGTTGCAAATTGTGCAACATTGGAATCCTTTGTGCACCTGACCAGGTATGAGTATGAAGTGGTGAAATAAGTTTCACAGCAACAACACAAAAAAAAAGCATGTGAGACATGCAATTCTAAATTCTTTCCTACTGTAGAAATTATTTATTATCTCGGTCGGTAATGCAGCTTGCTACTAGTTGCAGATTAAGACACTTTATTATGTAAAATAAACAAACAAAATATTGTCAGTGTTATGCAAGTCCTAACATGAATTTAGCAATCATTATGCAAGACTAGAAACCCTATTGCAACTGTCCAATTATCAGTATCATGTTGACAAACAGTATTCGACACCAGTACACTTAAGCAAACATTGAACTCCAATAAATCTTGCTATGAATTTGGGAAAAAAATTATTCTACATTTCACTCCTTTTCCTGCTCTATAGGATTGAGTGTAAAGTAATTTCTCTGGTAAAATTATTTGAAAATAAAATATACTCTCAAGGCTCCTATAAAACGTGGCTTAAATTTTGCAAATTTATGCAACACTGGAGTCCTTATTTCAGCTGTCCAGGTATGAGTATCAAGTCGTGAATTTCTTTACAAAGCAACTACAATATAAAGACCATGGCAGGCCAACAAAAATAATTGTTTTCCAATTACAAATTCTTGTGCATGAGCTCAGTCAGTAATGGAGCTTTGAGTTGTAGTCTAAGCCACGAAAAAAAAAACCACTCAGAGCTCTACTAGTCAGGCATGAAGTTAACAACCACAATGCAGGAAAGGACATAAACCATGAGCAATTTTTAAAATATATGATCCACAAAACCCCCAATAATTTAAAGTTATTAATCCACTAGAGTCCCTATTGCAGCTAACCATATGTCAGTATGAAGTCAAAGATTATTCAACACCAATGAGAAAGTGGTAAGTATGTCATGGGTTTTGAAAAATACATTTAAGTCTTCATAGCTGCCTGTAAGTATGAGTGTCAAGTAAATCACTATGCTAAATAACTGTCAGTGTTGTGTAAGTCCTGGCACGAATTTGGCAATTACTACGCAAGACAAGAGTCCATATTGCAACTCTTCAATTATTTATCTGTCGTCAAACATTAATGAACACCAGTACACTTAACTGAGCATGGGTAAGTAATAAATGTAGCAATGAATTTGGGAAAAAAACCTAGCTGTTCAGTTGTCTTGCTGTCAGTATTGTATAAACCCTGACTTAATTCTTGCAAATTGTTGCAACACTGCATTCCTTACTGATTCCGTCCAAGTATGAGTATGAAGTTGTGAATTACTTTTCAAAGCAACAACACCGAAAAAAGCACGGGAGGCATAGAATTTTAAATTTTTCTACATGTAAATATTTATGCATCAGCTCTTTTGGTAATGCAGCTTTATGTCTTGTAAATTAAGACACTTTTTATGTGAAATCAGCAATCAAAACTACTGTATAAGTCCTGGCATGAATTTAGCAACCACTATGCAGGACTAGAATTCCTATTGCAGCTGTCCATGTGTCAGTATGAAGTCGTCAAAGATTATTCAACCTCACTACACATATATAAACATGAGAATGTATTAAATCTAGCATGGAATTTCAATAATATTTATACTACACTAAAGTCGTCATTCCTGTCCAGTAAATATGAGTGTAAAATAACTTACAGTGAAAAGTCACTAAGCAAAATGACTGTCGGTGTATTATATGTCCTGGCATATATTAGCAATTATTATGCAAGACAATAGACCCTATTGCAAATCTTCAATTATCTGTAGGAAGTCGTGAAGCACTATTGAACACCAGTACACTCAAGCAAACATTGGATTCTACTAAATCTTGCTATGAATTTGGGAAAAATTTATTCTACACTACACCTGTCATTACTGCCCAATGGAACACATCCTACTTCAATGTAATAACACCAACAATAAACTGCAGGAAATAATGAAAATCACTTGTTACATGAAATTCTCACAAATCTAGAGCTCTGGAAAATTGCATATTTGATTTACAGTGGACATTGTGTAATCAGCTTACAGCTGGACACACGTATTAAGAAGTAAGAAATAAGTAAGTTTTCATTCCTGCCATACAGAATTGAGTGCAAATTCATTGTTAAAAAATTACTTAAAAATCACTTTAGGTCTTCTAAAAGCCTGGCTTAAATTATGCAACACTGGAGTCCACATTGCAGCGGTTTAAATGTGAGTATGAAGTCGTGAATTACTATTGAAAGCAACAACACCAAGAAAGAACAAAGAAACATGGGAGACATACAATTTCACATTCTTTCCTATTCTAGAAATTGAGCTCAGTCGGTAATGCAGGTTTATAGGTTGTAGATTGTCACTTTTTTTTTTTTTTTTTTTTTTTTTTTCTGAACTCCGCAAACAAATGCACTGTCAGTGTTGTATAAGTCCTGTCTTGAATTTAACAATCCCTATGAAAGACTAGAATCCCTATTGTAGCTGTCCATGTATCAGTAAGAAGTCGTCAAAGATTATTCAACAATGCTACACACATAAAAACATGAGAATGTAATAAATTTTGGACGGAATTTGGAAAATATTTATGCTACATTGCATACATCATTCCAGCTCTATAACTATGAGCATAAAAGATTCATTAGGGAAAATCAATACTCAAAATCTCTGTCAGTGTTGTGTAAGTACTCGGATTAATTTAGAAATGATAATGCAAGACTCCAATCCCTATTGCAGCTGTCCAATTATCTGTAGCAATTCGTGAAGCACTATTGAAAACCAGTACACTTAAGCAAATATTAGAATCTACTAAATCTGGATAAGAATTCGGAGAAAAAAGTTTATTCTACAGTTACATTGTCATTCCTGCACTGTACGATTGAGTAAAAAGTTATTTATCATGTAAAATTGGTAAAAAAAAACTGTCAATCTTGTATAGGCTGAATCCTAACTTAAATTTTCCATATTTATGCAACACTAGAGTCCTTATTGCAGATATCCAAGCACGAGTATGAAGTTGTGAATTACTTTTCAAAGCAACAACAACAAAGGAAGCATGTGATGCCTACAATTCTAAATTTTTCTACTTACAAATGTTTATGCAAGAGCTCAGTTAGTATTACAGCTTTATGACTTGTAGATTCAGTCAATTTTCATGTCAAATCAGCAAACAAAAGCACTATCAGTGTTGTATAAATCCGCCATGAATTTAGCAACCACCATGCAGGGCTAGAGTCCCCCTATTCCGTCTGCCCATGTGTCAGTAAGAAGTTGTCAAAGATTATTCAACACCACTACACCTATTCAGACATGAGAATGTACTTAATCTTGCATGGAATTTTGAACAAAATTACACTACACTAAGTCGTCATTTCTGCCCTGTAAGAAGTAGCATAAAGTAACAAATTATAAACAGTCACTAACCTAAATGATTGGCAGTGTTGTATACTTCCTGTTATGTAGCTACTTAGCCATTGTTATGCAAGACAAGAGACCCAAATGCACCCCTTCTATTATCTGTTAACAATCGCCAATATTAATGGTCACAGTACAAATAAGTAACCATTGGAATCTATAAATTTAGAAAGAAAAATATTCTACAATTCAGTATCCATTTCTGTTCTGTAGGAATCAGTGTAAAGTCATTTCCCATGTCAAACTATTTAAAAAAGCATTCTCAGTATTGTATAAAATCTGTCTTCATTTTTGCAAATTTGTGCAACACTAGAGTCTCCATTGCAGCTGTCATGGTCCTTTTAAGGGTGAAATCTGCATAGAAGGTAAAAGTTTTGCAATTTAAATAGAAATAAAATTAAAGTTACTAATGAAGAAGCTCCTTATAATTTAGAATGGGAGAATTTAAATGTCCTTTACGTAGTGGAATCTACGAGTGTGAAGTCGTGAATTACTTTTCAAAGCAACAACACAAAAAATGCTTGGGAGATCTAGAATTCTAAATTTTTCTAGTTGTAAATACTTATGCATCAGTTTGTTAATAATGCAGCATTATGAGTTCTAAATTAAGTCAATTTTTATGTAATATCAGTAATCAAAGCACTCTCAGTGTAATATAAATCCTGGAATAAATTTAGAGAACATTGTGCAAGATTACAGTCCCTATAGCAGTTGTCCAGTGACATGTATAAAGTCGTCAAAATTATTGTACAACAGTAAACGTAAGCTAGCTTGGGAATCTAATAAATCTTGCAATTAATTTGGAAAATAGGCAATTGTCATACCTGCACTTTAAGCATAAATGTAAAGTAATTTATTATGAAAAACGATTACCAAAGCACTGTCAGTTTTCTATAAACCCTTTCACGGATTTAACGATCATTGTGCAAGACTAGACACACTATTGCAGTTTATCAAGAGTCAGTTTGAAGTCGTCAAACATTGCTCAACACCACTTAATTAGCAAGCCTTGCAATGTTAAAATTCTTACTTAAAATTTGGAGAAAATTATTCTAATCTTTAGTTGTCATTCCTCCCCCCTCTAAGCATGTTTGCAAAGTAATTTATTATGAAAAACCATCAGCAAAAGCACTGTTAATCATGTATGATACCTGTCATGAATTTAACAATTATCATATAAGGATAGAGTCCCTATTGCAGGTGTCCAATTGTCGTCAAACATTACTCCACTCCAGTAAATTTAAATAAGCATGAGAATATAATAATTCTTAAAAAGCACTTCAAAGAAATTTTGTACAATATATCAGTTGCATTTCCTGTTCTATCACCAGGGGTATAAAATAATTTATAATTCAAAACTATTATCCTAAGCACTGTCAGTCTTGTACAACTCCTCACATTAATTTGGGAATCAATATGCAAGGAAAGATTCCCTGTTGCAGCTCTTCAATTATCTGTATGAAGTTGTGAAACATTATTCAACACCAGTACACCTAAACAACAATTGAAACATACTAAACCATGCTATGAGTTTGAAGAGATTTATTCTATAATTGTTGTCATTCCTGCCCTATAGAATTTAGTCTAAAGTCGCTGCTCATGTAAAACTGGGTACAGTACTAAAAGAATCACTGGCAGTGTGTATAAACTTTGGCTTAAATTTTGCAATTTTCTGCAACATTGGAATCCTTTGTGCACCCGATCAGGTATGAGTATGAAGTGGTGAAATAAGTTTCACAGCAACAACGCAAAGAAAAAAGCATGTGAGATATGCAATTCTAAATTCTTTCCTACTGTAGAAATTATTTATTAGCTCAGTCGGTAATGCAGCTTGCTACTAGTTGCAGAATAAGATATTTTATTATATAAAATAAACAAACAAAATATTGTCAGTGTTATGTAAGTCCTAACATGAATTTAACAATCATTATGCAAGACTAGAAACCCAATAGCAATTGTCGAATTATCAGTATCATGTCGACAAACACTATTCAATGCCAGTACACTTAAACAAACATTGAACTCCAATAAATCTTGCTATGAATTTGAGAAAAAAATTATTCTACACTTCACTTATTTTTCCAGCTCTATAGGATTGAGTGTAAAGTAATTTCTCTGGTAAAATTATATGATAACAAATATATATACTCCCATTCTCCTATAAAACCAGGCTTAAATTTTGTAAATTTATGCAACAAAAGAGTCCTTATTTCAGCTGTCCAGGTATGAGTATCAAGTCGTGTATTTGTTTTCAAAGCAACTACAATATAAAGACCATGGCAGGCCAACAAAATAATTGTTTTCCAATTATAAATATTTGTGCATGAGCCCAGTCAGTAATGGAGCTTTGAATTGTATCTAAGTCACAAAAAAGAAAACAAACAAACAAAAAAAAAAAGACACTCAGTGCTCTGCTAGACATACAAGAAATTAGCAACCACAATGCATGACTACAATCCCTACTGCATCTGCCCATATGTCAGTATGAAGTCGTCAAAGATTATTCAACACCACTACACCTATACAAACTTAAGAAAGTGATAAATATTTCATGGGTTTTGAAAAATATTTGTACTATATTTAAGTCTCCATAGCTGCCTGTAAGTATGATTGTCAAGTAAATCACTATGCTAAATAACCATCAGTGTTGTGTAAGTCCTGGCACGAATTTGGCAATTACTATGCAAGACAAGAGCCGCTATTGCAAATCTTCAATTACCTATCTGCCGTCAAACATTCATGAACACCAGTACACTTAACTGAGCATGGGTAAGTAATAAATATAGCAATGAATTTGAAAAAAAAAAAAAAAAAAAACCTAACTGTTCCCTTGTCTTGCTGTCAGTGTTGTATAAACCCTGACTTAATTCTTGCAAATTGTTGCAACACCGCATTCCTTACTGTTTCCGTCCAAGTATGAGTATGAAGTTGTGAATTACTTTTCAAAGCAACAACACCGAAAAAAGCAGGGGAGGCATAGAATTTTGAATTTTTCTACTTGTAAATATTTATGCACCAGCTCTTTTGGTAATACAGCTTTATGTCTTGTAAATTAAGATACTTTTTAAGTGAAATCAGCAATCAAAACCACTGTATAAGTCCTGGCATGAATTTAGCAACCACGATGCAGGACAAGAATCCCTTTTGCAGCTGTCCATGTGTCAGTATGAAGTCGTCAAAGATTATTCAACCTCACTACACATATATAAACATGAGAATGTATTAAATCTGGCATGGAATTTCAGTAATATTTATACTACACTAAAGTCGTCATTCCTGTCCAGTACGTATGAGCGTAAAATAAGTTATTGTGAAAAGTCACTAAGCAAAATGATTGTCGGTGTATTATAAGTCCTGGCATATATTTAGCAATTATTATGCAAGACAAGAGACCTTATTGCAAATCTTCAATTATCTGTAGGAAGCCGTGAAGAACTATTGAACACCAGTACACTCAAGTAAATATTGGATTCTACTAAATCTTGCTATGAATTTGGGAAAAACATTTATTCTACATTTCACTTGTCATTCCTGCCCAATAGAACACATCCTAGTTAAATGTATTAACACCAACAATAAACTGCAGGAAATAATGAACAACCACACATTACATGAAATTATCACCAACCAACAACCCTGGAAAATTGCTTATTTCATATACTGTGGACATCATGTAATCAGGTTATAGCTGGACACACATATTAATAAGTAAGAAGTAAGTAAGTTGTCATTCCTGTCATACAGAATTGAGTGCAAAGTCATTATTAAAAAATTACTTAAAAAATCACTGTCAGTCTTCTAAAAGCCTGGTTTAAATTATGCAACACTGGAGTCCACATTGCAGCTGTCCAAGTGTGAGTATGAAGTCGTGAATTACTATTGAAAGCTACAACACAAAAAAAAAAAAAAAAAAAAAAAAAAAGAAGCATGGGAGATAAACAATTTCACATTCTTTCCTATTGTAGAAATTTATGCATGAGCTCAGTCGGTAATGCAGCTTTCTGAATTGTAGATTGTCTTTTTTTTTTATTTATTTATTTTTTTTTAATCTGTAAACAAATGCACTGACAGTGTTGTATAAGTCCTGTCTTGAATTCAACTATCCCTATAAAAGACTAGAGTCTCTATTGTTCCTGTCCATGTGTCAGTAAGAAATCGTCAAACATTATTCAACAACACTACACATATACAAACATGAGAATCTAATAAATCTTGTATGGAATTTGGAAAATATTTATGCTACATTCCATACATCTTTCCAGCTCTATAAGTATGAGCATAACAAATCTACCGTATTATGGAAAATCGATAATAAAAATCTCTGTCAGTGTTGTGTAAGTACTCGCATGAATTAAGCAATCATTATGCAAGACTCCAATCCCTATTGCAGTTCTCCAATTATCTGTAGCAAGTCGTGAAACGTATTTTAACAATCTTTTATCGAGTAAACCAACGCAGCAGGAGAATATGGATATTAGTAATGACGTTTTCAATGATGAAGGTCTAATAAACAAAGAAGAAGAAGAACCACCTACAATGGAAGCGGTACAAAGAGCAGTAGCTAGGATGAGGAATGATAAAGCTCCAGGAATTGACAATCTGCAGGCGGAATTGTTCAAGCAAGGAGATGAATGCCCCAAACAGATACATGAAGTCATAAGTCAAGTTTGGACATATGAAACCATGCCAAAAGATTGGAAAATCAGCATTATATGTCCTATACCGGTACTAAAAAAAGGGAAACTCTTAGAATGTAGCAATTATAGAGGCATCAGTCTGCTGAGCAAGGTCTATAAAATTCTCTCAAATGTTCTTTATAAAAGACTATCTAAATATACAGCAAGAGAAAAGAGTAACGTGATCATGCAGCGTAAGCGGATTCCTAGTCTCCATACGATGGCGGTAAGGTTAGCACACTCCAGAAGGAATGCGGACAATAATGGAACAAGAAACACGGGCGCTAGAAAAAAGGCGAGGGGTGATAAAAAGAGAAACCAAGAGTCAGGAAGTGATAGGGAAGAAAGTAGTGAAACGATTAAGGGTGCGAGTGTAAGTGGAAATCCAGGATGTGAAAGTGAAAGCGTGGGGGGGAATAAAAGAGGAATAGAAGAAGAAGAAAGAAATAGAAAGAAAGACAGAGATAGAAATAAAGCAGAGACGAACAGTAAAGAAAGGTCAGAACCTGCGACAGCTGAGGATATAGCAGAGGTATTAGATATGATTAAAAAATGTGGGGATGTGATCAAAAAGTGCTAGTAAAGGGAAATTGTAAATGATCGAGAAGTTTAGGGGAGAGAGAAAGTGTATAAGCTGATGTGTAGAGATAAATATAAGTATTTATAGGAAGTGAGAGTAGTGTGAAAGGATTAGGTGTAAGTGGAATAGTGAGAAAGTGAAAGTGAGCGCAAATAGAAATGAGTGAAAATAGTGAAAAAGGGTTAAGAGAAGTGAACAAGTGACAGCATAAAATTAGTACTAACATTTGAACGTTGGAACAGTAAATGAATAAAAGAGAAAGATAGGAGAAAAGGTCAAAGAACAAATAGGACAAATAACTCAATATGATAATTTATAGAGAATAAGTCAAATTGAAATTTTAGTGAATAGTAGTTAAAGGAAAAAGGGGGTTTGAAAGGCGTATATAATATTAGATATATTAGGATTAATGAACAAATAGAGAATAGCAAATGAAATGGAGGAGAAATACCGAAGGGGAGATTGACCAAGTAACAAAAAAGGTACATTGTGTGATTGGGAGTATTGGTGTAGACGTGTACTGCAAATAATGTGTTATTGTAATAATATGTTAATGGTGGCACCGGATACAGAAATGTGAGATACACCATTACATGTAAAGAAGTGCTGTGAAGAAATATATCATATCATATCATATCATATCATATCATATCATATCATATCATATCATATCATATCATATTTAAAAAAAAAATATATATATATATATATATATATATATATATACAGAAAGAGAAATCGGAAATTACCAATGTGGCTTTAGGCCCAACAGATCGACCATAGAACAGATATACTGGGTGTTCAGTTCAAAGTGTGTCATGGCTTGCTGTATGCCGTCATGTGACTAGTCGATGAGCCTAGAGAATTCAATCTTCCTACACTTCTGCAGAGGTGTATCATCTATCTGCCAGAGAAGTTGCCTAGCAAGTACGGCGTTCAT
Source organism: Periplaneta americana (assembly GCF_040183065.1). NCBI lineage: Eukaryota > Metazoa > Arthropoda > Insecta > Blattodea > Blattidae > Periplaneta > Periplaneta americana. Next base: position 153,383,521 of record NC_091130.1, read on the forward strand.
TCTGAAGAGTACTTACCGATATGTACGGTGACGCCGGTAGTGGTAGGAGTGTGAACTGCTTCGAAACATGTACTGAGGTGAGTTTTTTTTCTTACTGTCGAGATATGGGGGGAGGGTTAAGACGATTACTTACAGTACATATTTGTTGACATTAATTTCGACGGTCAACATGGACACAGAGCATTTGATTTGTGTTGTGGAATGTTGCCGTACGCAACCGATGATAACAAATACCCTGCGAATGATTTGGCCTCGCAAAACACAGGTCGAAAGAGGTTATGGTAGCACACAGACCATACAGACCACCATCTGTTGCTACGACGTTCAAGTTATACCGTACACGTTCTCAAGTTCAGATTGAACGCCTTGATTAATAGGCAACTTCTCTGACATAAAAGCTGAAACTCGCTTCAAATCGCTGACTCATCAACAGTGACGTCATGACACACTTTGAAATGAACACCCAGTATACACTCAGACAAATTTTAGGTAAAACTAACGAATACAATGTAACGACACACCATCTATTCATTGATTTCCAAATGGCGTATGATACTATTAATAGGCAACAACTATATCAAGCAATGGCAGTACTAAAAATACGTAATAAACTCATTAGATTAGCCTTGGAAAGTAACCATCATAACAAGATCACTGACCAGGAATGTGTAGGCAACAAAGAATTAGCTGAATTGCAGATAGCGCCGGAGGAAACGAGACAGAACCAGGAAATGCTGAGATCAAGAATACAGAAGAAGCAATCATATATGAAGAAACCAGATAAGAGCGGCTTAAGTATCACAATGGCAATGAAGTTTAGTGACACGAGGAAAAATTCAAGTGATTCGGGAAGTGATTTAACCAGAGTAGTGGGAAGGAAGGTTGGTGCCGAGAGAAGAAGTGAAAGTGCTTCTGTGAGTGCAAGAGCTGAAATGGTGAGAAGTGAAGTGAAGAAAAAGAATGACGAGTGTATAACAGAAAATGGTGAAGTGGATGTTTCTGGTCCAGAGACGGCTAAGGAAGAGACGGCTAAGGACTTAGTAAAGAAAGTGATAGATGAATTAGAGGAGTGGAAGAGGAAGTTTAATTGTAAGTAGATAAGACGAGTGAGTTAATGAAAATAGGTTAAGAGTACTGTATGGTGGAGGAGGCTAGCTAGGATGGCGAAGTATATTATATAGAAAATTAGTGAGATTGGAGTAGGAAAGGTATGCATGAAACAGACAAAAATCGAGCATATTGACAATGGTGTAATATGTTTTAGTAACAAGTATTATTAGAAACAGTGTGTCCTCGATATAGTCTAAGTGATCTGAAAATCAAGAACATAGTGATAAAGTGTCAATTGTGAATGAACTAGAGATGTGTAATAGGAATTAAGTAAAACGATAGAGATAATGAAAATAGGTGAGGAGTATGGCGGGGGAGGCTAGCTAGGATAGTGAAGTATAATATGTAGAAAACTAGTGAGATCTGAAAATGAAATGTACAGAAGAAACAGACATAATAACGAACTTATTGGTGTAGTATGTTTTAGTAACAAGTATTATTAGAAACAGAGTGTCCTCGATATAGTCTAAGTGAACTGAAAATCAAGAACAGAGTGATAAAGTGCCAATTGTGAATGAACTAGAGTAGTGTAATAGGAATTAAGTAAAACGATAGTGATAATGAAAATAGGTGAGGAGTATAGCGGGGGAGGCTAGCTAGGATAGTGAAGTATCATATGTAGAAAACTAGTGGGATCTGAAAATGAAATGTACAAAGAAGCAGACATAGTAACGAACTTATTGGTGTAGTATGTTTTAGTAACAAGTATTATTGAAACAGTGTGTGCACGATATAAGTGTACTGAAAATCAAGAACAGAGTCGTAAAAGTGTCAATTTTGAATGATCTAAGTTAAGTTGTTAGGATTTAAAGAGAGAATACTGATCAATATAAATGGGGTCGAAAGTCAAGTATAAGAGCGTAAAAAAAAGGTATATCTGTAACGAATGTAATTGTGGCACCGGATACAAAATTGTGAGGTCCACATTACATGGTTGTAAATGTTGACATCAAATATATCATATATCATATATCATATCATTAGATTAGCCCAGATGACAATGAGAGAAACTATAAACTGTATTAAGACCCAGTCAGATTTATCAGGGGAATCTGAAACCAGCAGAGGTATAAGACAAGGAGATGCATTGGCCTGCTTGCTATTTAACATAGCCTTGGAAAAAGTGATAAGAGAATCAGGAATACAGACAACTAACACAATATACTATAAGTCGTGTTCAAGTTCTGGCATTCGCAGACGACCTAGATATTATCGCTAGGTCACAGAAAGCACTAGAAGAGGCATTTATCTCCCTGGAAAAGGCAGCAAAGATAATGGGATTGAGAGTTAATGAGAGGAAGACTAAATACATGATCTCCAGCCGCAAAAGAAACATTATTAATAAAGCACCAATTGAAAATTACAAATTTGAATATGTAATTAGTGAACCTTTCAGCAGAGTTCGTATAGGCCAGTTTCTATCTGATGCTTTTCCAATTCACTGCGGGTTAAAGCAGGGAGATGCATTATCACCTCTACTTTTTAACTTCGCTCTAAAATATGCCATTAGGAAAGTTCAGGATAACACAGAGGGTTTGGAATTGAACGGGTTACATCAGCTTCTTGTCTATGCGGATGACGTGAATATGTTAGGAGAAAATCCACAAATGATTAGGGAAAACACGGAAATTCTACTTGAAGCAAGTAAAGCGATAGGGTTGGAAGTAACTCCTGAAAAGACGAAGTATATGATTATGTCTCGTGATCAGAATATTGTACGAAATGGAAATATAAAAATTGGAAATTTATCCTTCGAAGAGGTGGAAAAATTCAAATATATTGGAGCAACAGTAACAAATATAATTGACACTCGGGAGGAAATTAAACGCAGAATAAATATGGGAAATGCCTGTTATTATTCGGTTGAGAAGCTTTTGTCATCTAGTCTTCTGTCAAAAGATCTGAAAGTTAGAATTTATAAAACAGTTATATTACCGGTTGTTCTGTATGGTTGTGAAACTTGGACTCTCACTTTGAGAGAGGAACAGAGATTAAGGGTGTTTGAGAATAAGGTTCTTACGAAAATATCTGGGGCTAAGAGGGCTGAAGTTACAGGAGAATGGAGAAAGTTACACAACGCAGAGCTGCACACTTTGTATTGTTCACCTGACATAATTAGGACCATAAAATCCAGACGTTTGAGATGGGCAAGGTATGTAGCACGAATGGGAGAATCCAGAAATGCATATAGAGTGTTAGTTGGGAGGCCGGCAGGAAAAAGACCTTTGGGGAGGCCGAGACATAGATGGGAAGATAATATTAAAATGGATTTGAGGGAGGTGGGATATGATGGTAGATAGGGATCAATAATGGGCTTATGTGAGGGCGGCAATGAACCTCCGGGTTCCTTAAAAGCCAGTAAGTAAGTAAAAAATTTCATATATCTTGGCTCCATGATCAATAATGACAACAACACCAGTCTTCAAATTAAGAGAAGAATATCTGTAACAAATAAATGTTACTTTGGATTACTGAAATATATGAAACCGAAATTCTTAACCATCTCAACTAAAATAAGAATATATAAAACGCTTATTAGGCCGGTGTTGACGTATGCCTTGGACTATGAACAAACAGGACATCAGAAGACTTAGTATCTTCGAGCGGAAAACTCTGAGAGCAATTTATGGACCCGTCAAAATAAATAATGAATGGAGAATTAGATATAATAAAGAAATATACGATCTGTTTAAGGAGCCATATATTATAACAGTTATTAAAATTGGTCGATTGCAGTGGGCTGGACACCTAGTAAGAATGGACGATACTAGACCCGCTAAAAGAGCCTTTACACCCAATCCTGGAGGAAGCAGATCCAAAGGAAGACCGAGGAGAAGATGGGAGGATAATGTATACGAAGATGCCAACTTTATTGGTGCACGAATGTGGACAGTCAAGGCCAGAAGTAGAGACGGCTGGAATGAAATACTGAGGAAGGCTAGGATTCTCAATGGGTTGTTGAGCCGATGATGATGATGATGATGATGATGATGATGATGATAAAGTCGTGAAACACTACTGAACACCAGTACACTTAAGCAAATATTGGAATCTAATAAATGTTGCTATGAATTTGGGAAAAAATTTATTCAACATTTCAGTTCTCATTCCTGCTCTGTAGGATTAAGTATGAAGTCAGTTCTCAAGTAAAATTACTTAAAAAATCACTGCCAATCTTCTATAAAACCTGTCTAAAATTTGGAAATTTATGCAATACTAGAGATCTTATTGCAACCATCCAAGTGTTAGTATGAAGTCGTGAATTACTTTTCAGAACAACGACGACAACTACAACAGCAAAAACGACAACAATGACAATGACAACGATGACAGCAACAACGATGACAACAACGGTAATGACAACAATGATGACAGCAACAAGGGCGACAATGACAACAACGACAATGACAACAACAATGACAGCAACGACAATGACAGTGATGAGGACAATGACAACAATGATGACAGCAACAACGACAATGACAACAATTACAGCAACAAGGGCGACGACGACAATGACAACAACAATGACAGCAACAACGACGACGAGAACGACGACAATGACAACAACGACAACGACAACAACGACGACAATGACAACAACGACAGCAACAACAACGACGACAATGACAACAACAATGACAGCAACAAGGGTGACGACGACAATGACAATAATGATGACAGCAACAACGATGACAATGAGAATGACGACAATGACAGCAACGACAATGACAACAAGGATGACAGCAACAACGACAACGACAATGACAATGACAACAACGACGACGACAACGACAACAACAACAACAACAACAACAACAAAGCAGAGGAGACCTACAATTCCTAATTTTTCTACTTACAAATATTTATGCATGAGCTCAGTTATTAATGCAGCTTTATAACTTGTAGATTAAGTCACATTTGTATGAAATCTGTAAACAAAGACAATATCAGTTTGTATAAGATTTGGCATGAATTCAGCAACAACTATCCAGGACTACAGTCCTTATTGCAGCTGTCCATGTGTCAGTATGAAGTCATCAAAGATTATTCAACACCACTACACCTATACAAACATGAGAATGTAATCAATCTTGTATGGAGTTTGCAAAATATTTATGCTACATTTAAGTCGTCATTCCTGCCCTGTAAGCATAAACATAAAGTTAGTTATTATGAAAAATCACTAATCTAAATGAAAGTCAGTGTTGTATAAGTTCTGGCATGTATTTAGCAATGATTATCCAATTGCAACTCTTCCTGCCCTATAGGAATGGTTGAAATGTAATTTCCCATGTAAAACTATTTAAAAAAAAAAAACACTGTCAGGGTTGTATAGACTCTGCCCTAATTTTTGCAACACTAGAGTCCTTACTTCTTCTGTCAAAGTGTAAGTATGAAGTCGTGAATAACTTTTCAAAGCAACAACACTAAAAAAAAAGAAAAAGAAAAAAGAAAGGGGGAGACTTACAAATTACAAGTAAGATTAGTGATTAAATTTCCAACTTCTTTGCTGTGTTAATACTTAGTATTTACCTTAGCTGACCAGTTTCGGAGTCCCTAGTGCCTGCGCTATCTAAGACAATAGCGCGGAATCTCTACTAGGCTTTGAACAATGAAGCACAAGACCTCGAAACTCGTCAGCTAAGGTAAATCCTAAATATCAATGCAGTAAAGAAGTTGGAAATTTAATCAGTGATGTAGAAATGTTTGAAGTGTATATAGAAAAATTAAAATTATAAACTTGACTATTGTAGATATTTATGCAAGAGCTCATCGGTAATGCAGCTTCGCGAGTTGTAGATTGAGTCATTTTTTAATGTAAAATCAGCAAAAAAACACTGTCAGTATTGTACAAGTACTGGCATGAATTTAGCAACCACTATCCAGGATTTGAGTCCATACTACAGCTGTCCATGTGTCAGTATGAAGTCGTCAAAGAATATTCAATACCATTACACCTATACAAACATGAGAAAGTAAAAAATCTTGAATGGAATTTCGAAAATATTTACTACATTCCATACATCATTCCTGATCTATAGATATGAGCATAAGTAATTCATTTTGGAAAATTACAAGTCAAAATCTATGTCAGTGTTGTTTAAGTCCTGGCATGAATTTAGCAATCATTATGAAAACTAGAAACCCTATTGCAGCTGTCAAATTTTCTGTATGAATTCGTGAAGCACTACTGTAGGCCTACAATTAAGCAAACAGTAGAATCTAATAAATCTTAACTATGAATTTGATCAAAAATGTATTCTACACTTCATTTGACATTCCTGCCCTATAGGATTGAGTGTAATAACATTTCTCATGTAAAATTACTTAAAAAATCACCGTCTATAAACCCTGCCTAAAATTTTACAAATTTATGCAAACTAGAGTCCCCATTACAGCTGTCCAAGTATGAGTGTGAAGTCGTGAATAATTACTTTTCAAAGCAACAACAGCAAAAAAGAAAGAAGTATGGAAGACATACAATTCCACATTCTTTCCTATTGTAGAAATTTATGCATGAGCTCAGTCGGTAATGCAGCTTTATGAGTTGTAGATTGTCATTTTTATGTAAAATCGGCAAACAAATGCCCTGTCAGTGTTGTATAAGTCCTGGCATGAATTTAGCAACCATAATATAGGACTTGCGTCCCTATTGCAGCTATCCATGTGTTAGTATGAAGTAGTCAAAGATTATTCATCACCACTACACCTATACAAATCATGAGAAAGTAAAAAAAATTGCATGGAATTTGGAAAATAGCTTTTTTCTCTATCCTGGTACTGTCACCTTATTAAACTTTGTATTTGAAAGTTTGGATACTGCTCGCGAAATGTCCTGTTACAATTTTGTTTACACCTGCACCACTGTTATCAACCCTTCAACTTTTATTCAACAAGCAAGATCACACGAAGCATGGGAATGTAATAAATCTTAGTACGAATTTTAAAAAATATTAACAACGCACAAAGGTTCAGCTGGTAATACATCTGTTAAAGTATTAGCATCAAGTCATTCATCATGTAAAACTTAAAACGAAAGTACAGCCTACGTACATGAAGTCAGCGATTTATATTATTATTGTAATTCTTGTCGTCTTTCTTATCATTATCCTTTTTGTGATTATCGTGCTCTATGACCTGATTATTGTCATACTTGTTGACCTTGTCATGTGCTTGTTATTCTTTATCATAGTTCTTGTATCTTTGTCATTGTCTTTATTTTGGTTATTTGTTCTTTTTATTTTCCTTTTTTTCTTTTAATTTAAAGGTGTGTATTTCGATAATAGCATTTGCGTACGAATGGCTCATTCTTTACCCCATAAGGTTTAAATCAACCCAAAAGACCGCAATGCGACAGCAAGCTTTGCGATATGTCTGGGTTTAATTTCCTGAAATTCTTCAGAGGACAATATGTTTCCCTAGATACCAGTAACGACACCTGATTAGGCTTAGACCCCTGGCAACCCAGCAAAATTGCGAAGTGATAACTCAACTTTCATTCCACGTACGATATTCCACATGACTTTTCCAAATCAGTTGGGCATCAAGGATTACACCTATATATTTAAATTATTTATTTAAAACTCTTGGTATATTTCCCTTATTTTGATCATGGCCTCTGTCATAATCTTTATCATAGTCCTTAATGCAGTCTTTATCATGGTCTTTGTCATGATACTTGAAGGGTACACAGGAAAAACGAACAATGTCACATTTCTATTAAAGGTGAGATAGTGATCTATTTCAGTATATTACTGCAAAATTTATTGATGTTTCTACTTGAGATGAAGGAAATGATGGTGTGTATCCGTGGTTTTAATTCTCCTTTACCACTTTTGGTAAAAATAACACGTTTGTTTGTAGTAATACAGTGAATTAGATAATGACATCACCCTTAACAGCATTGTGACATTGTTCGTTTTTCCCATGTACCCTTCACTTAACATGGTCCTTGTTGTAGAGTCGTCGTTTTTGTGGTCTTTCTCTTTGTCGTGATCATTATAATGTCCTTGTTGTCTTTGTGATGGTCCTACATTTGTCATTTTTGAATAATATTATTTTCCACATCTTCCAAGTGACTTTTGTATTATAACACACTCATAAATATAAATAAATTACAATACACATCTGATAAAATTTTGCACTGGTGTGTACTTTGGAGTAGTCATGACAAAAGTGGGAGTCGATTGAAAATATGCATGCACCGCCAAATTCAGTCCTGCATGGCTATGTCTATGATATATCTCATACAATACAATTCCCGGATAAACTGACTCGTAGATACCAATTATAACCGAAATCCGTATAACAGATTTAGAAAAACTGCTGCACACAAATAGGTGGCATTCAGGGTTGCCAGATGTCCCGATTTGGTGGGACATGTCCCGATTTTCATATAAAAACCCCGAGTCCTGCTTCGATTTGAGACAGGACGCAAAAGGTCCCTCCTTTAGAAAATTAACATCATTTGTATAATTTTATCGTTACCTAGTTAAATACTATTAATTAGTATTTTCTTTAGACCTAAATAATTACCTTAAATTTAAATTAATTTTCTTAACAATGTAGGTTTGCACGAATATTTTGCCAACGTGATGTAACTTGCAGCCAGATAAATATTGTTTTGTACTTGGAAAACTGTACCTATAATATGTTTTTTTTTTATTAAAATTGCAATTTTGAGATTCCTATTAATGTCTTCAACTGCATATAAAGGATAATTTTGTACAGTATTCATTTTTTTTTTCAGCCGTGAAAATGTCAACTCTGTCCATATTCATATCACTTATCCTTTAAGACAAAATTTAAGTACTGTATATGATGGAAAAGGGATGTCCCTCCTTGGCAGATCTAATATCTGGTAACCCTGGTGGCATTAGGAAAGCTTAATTGTGGGTTTCTGTGAAAATCTAGAAATAGTTGTTTGGCAGCACAACAATACCTTGTCTTTCTCTGTTCTTTCTATAACGGAAAACTGAAAGCAATTTACTTTTAAATAAGAGTCACGTGTATCACTTGTAACTAATTCAACAGTTCATAGTATAAGTACTCGTCAAAAAGTTACTTTATCGGTAAGTTTATCGTACTATCAAAAAGGAGTGAGTTATATGGCAGTAACAATGTTTAATAACCTCCCTATGGATATAAAAAATCTAACTTAAATCTTCTGTAGCCTATACAGGATGATTCACGACTAACGACCCGCGCTTTAGGAATCAATTCTACAGGCTATTTTGGCATAAAATGTCATATGAACAGTTAAGAAATTACAGCTGATTGAATCCTACGAATGGGTGCTGGACCCTTAACTCATTTCAACGGAATTATTACCTTCACTTTATTCAGACGCTAAATAACCTAGGATGTTGATAGAATCGTAAAATAACCCACTAATCCTACGAATATAGCAGTAGTCTTGAGTAGAACTACGAATTATGCACTTGAAATACAAAGAAATATCAATTCAAACTACTACAGCAATCACAAAATAAACATATCTCAGTTTGAAACACAAAATAAACATACTTCAGTTTGAAACACAAAATAAACATACCACAGTTGGAAGCGGATGTTGCCTCCTCCACTTTGATGTCCTTGGCCGCACACATGTGAATGGTGTGCACGTAGCATTCCGTGCCTTGGCACGGCTGTACCTGAAAATCACGTGACCTATCTTCCCTTTTCCCCCGTACTTCACGTCAATGCGCAATCCTCCATCTAGTTTAATTTCCTATGTTTCTATTATGACGCAACTCCAAAGCCTGATTCAAATTAAGATGTTCGGATTTTTATAAATAATTCTCAAACTAATAATAATCGAACTCATGTTCATATGACATTTCATGCTGAATATCACCTATAGAACCGATTCCTAACGCGACCTGTATAGCTGATACTAACGCTTTAGTATATTTAAACTAGACTGTGACTACGACTTTGACTTTGACTTTGACTTTGTAGTACTATTACGATTTGTTGACTTGTTCCTGTCCTGCCTGTGAAGCGGTATACGGATACAATACAATACAAAGATACTGATATTTCAAAGAGTAACACTTTACCAAATCCAGTCCAGGTGACGAGAGCATCTCCCTGCAAAGAATAAACATTTCCCATTAGACAAGAGTCAAAACAATGCACTATTACAACACCACACTCAACAATTAAAAGTCACAGACATGTTAAGGGGAGAGGATGGTATTTTTGATGAAAAATGACTACATTTTCAAAAAAAAAATCTTTAAAGTACCCTGTGATATGTATGGATCGCCATTTTTAAACTTCCTGCATTATGGATTTTTAAATCACTCGCACACTTTTATTGTTGTTTCCGGTAAATTAAATTTTCAAAATTTTTTTTTGATATGTGTGGAATGCATTGCATAACATTTTGTGGGTATTCGTGCCCTTATCGGATGTTGAGACGTCATTTTTAAACTTCCTGCACTATGGATTTTTAAATCACACGCCAGCTTTTATCGGTTTCCAGTAACTTCATTTCTTTTGCTACATTGCCAGACAAAATGAATATAATTTCTGAACTATTAAAGATAAATGCATGAAATTTAGAACACACATTCTTTAGACTATTAGGAAACTTTTCTCTGTAGCAGAATTTTATTAATTGATTTCATTTCAAAATTACGTCCGTTTGTTTGCAACAAAGGAAATCAGAAAACTGTTACTAAATTTTGTTTATTTTACAAATGTAGGGACTAATATCAAAATTCTGTTACAGACAGTTTGTAGTACATACTTTTGCAAATACATTGCAAAAACTGTTTGAATCTATCTTTAAAAAAGGTTTAGATATATTGGTTTTAGTACAATCCTGCATTGGGTATATTTTTTTCAAATTTGGGCCCCAAATAATTTTTTTTTTTCAAAATATTTTTAATTGGTTGAGTTGCCACAGCTATAAGCTCTCTACATACAAAAAATTAATAATTTACACCAAATAGGAAAAAAGTTTTAAAAAATACCATCCTCTCCCCTTAATGGGAGGCTGAGGTGAATATTTCAAAATCCACAAAATTTATCCGATTTGTTTCAAATTGATCATGGATACTAAGTATGTTATTAGTAATGGACATACTAAGTTTCAACTTTCTAAGTATAATAGTTCTGTAAATATTAATAATTTTATAAAATTTTATATCGTTTGATATAAAATGCTCCATGTACCATATTGTAAGAAATTTTCAAAATTTCTTTTTATATGTTCAGAGAAGGTATATAAATAATGATAAGTATTAGTTTATTATGGGAATAATATAGTAATACAGTTATCTTGGTTTTAATTTCATACTTTTAAGGGCACAAAATCAAAAACTAACATCGGAATATCAAAATAAAGGTAATAAAAATGGAAAAAACCAAATTTTCATTTTTTCATCAGTTTTGTTCGAAAATTTCACCTCTGCCTCCCTTTAAAAGATATAAACAATAAGAGACTGATACTACAAAAGAGAAGATGGAGAAGATATGAGACATTGCAAATATTAGGATCTACACCCAAAATACACGTTTCGACACTCTTTGTCAAGTTGACTCTTAATTGGAATTGAGTGGAAGAGAAGGCCTTACGGCCTTAACTCTGCCAGCTAAAATAAATCATTATTATTATTATTGTTATTGTTATATTATTATTATTATTATCATTATCATTATTATTATTATTTTACAATTTTAATTTAAAAAATGTTCCCAAATGCAAACATAGCTACTATTTTGGCAGCAAATAAAGAAAAGGGATAGATATTTTGCTTTCAGAAGTATCATTTTAAATAAATATAAATCCAACGATTGCATTGTGTTTTCAAATGTATCAGTCTGTAAATCCGCTTCTTTCAGATAACTGACTCATTCATTCCTTAACAAGTGAACAGGTTCAAAACTTCCCTGGTGAAATGCGGGAATTAACATGTGCTTACTGTTATTAATCGCTACATTCTATGCTGCCCTACGGTTTTAACTTACAATATTTGGCAGAGTAAAGAAAATTAATAATAGTGAAAAAATCTCAGTTTGAGAATATTCCCAAAAACATCCGGAATATTCTCAAATCTCTTCCCCCAGGAATACACTATGTGGCTCGCAGGTGTTTCATAGAGATTTAGTCAGTTACAACAAATATCCCAATAGTACACAGAAGTAACATTCTTGTAAGACATTGTAATACTCACAGGGTGGAGAAGTCCACCAGCTTTGCATTGGCTAGGCATCTGGGACACGGCAGCACGCGACACTGAACGTCCAAGTCTAATTTGTCTAAGTCCTGGGTTCTGAAATTTGTGACAGTCTAGAAGAGGTTAGTTTAGGCTTTTCATATGTCTTGTATATACGAGTCTGCGATATATTGGATTAGGTTAGGTTAGGTTAGTTTAGGTTTTCTTTCATATACGAATCTGCGACTGATTAGGTTAGTTGAGTTTAGTCTTTTGGTATGTCTTGCATATGCTAAGTGAAGTGAAATGTCTGTTTGGCAATCATTCTGAAGTATTGTTGTTTAGTCAACTGTCCGAAGAAAGGATTCAACCTCATAAGTGAGATCAATAAGATATCACTTACGAGGCAACTAAATAAAGGGTAGAAGGGCCAATTCTACCTCTTTATTCTTTCGAAATCCAACTTCTGATATGGTTTTAAGTCAAGTGACGTCCTATATGAATTCTTCACATTTCAAAGTACGTTCTCTCTCAAAAGTAGTCAATTCTTCCACTGTTTTCGTCAAAAAAGTCCTTCAGTGCCGCGTACTATAGAAACCCCGGTCAGGTTCTATCTGGAAAGCAAACAAAAAATAGGTGCACTGTACTTGGACTGTAACAAGACATACTTCTATAGTACATAGACATAATACTCTAGAAAGGCACTGCAATACTCACCAGTCTTCTACGGAGGCATTCTTCTGCGGAGCATCTGGGCCATGGCAGCCTGACATCCAGGTGGTTGATTCTGCAGTTCTTCCTTAGAGGCAACAAACCAAACGGGTACAATGTAATTGACCAGTTACATCAAGACTTTCAGTAGTACACAGAAGTAAATTCTGGTAAGACACTGCAATACTCACAGGTCTTCTATGGAGGCATTCTTCTGCGGAGCATCTGGATCACGGCAGCCTGACATCCAGGTGGTTGATTCTGCAGTTCTTCCTTAGAGGCAACAAAACAAAACAGGTACAATGTAGTTGATCAGTTACATCAAGACTTTCTAGTACACAGAAGTAAATTCTGGTAAGACACTGCAATACTCACAGGTATTCTTCTCCGGAGACATTCTTCTGTGGAGGTATTCTCCTCCAGAGATATTCTTCTTTCTTCTGCGGTGGTTTCTTCTCTTTCTTCTACGGTGGTTTCTTCTTTCTTCTGCGGTGGTTTCTTCTTTCCTCTGATGAGCATCTGGGGCATGGCAGTCTGACGTTCAAGTGATTCTGCAGTTCTTCCTTAGAGACAACAAAACAAAACAGGTGCAATGTAATTAACCAGTTACATCAAGAATTTCAGTAGTACACAGAAGTAAATTCTGGTAAGACACTACAATACTTACAGCTTTGTTAGTTATGGTGCAGAACTCCATCAATTACAGTCACAGCATTGGGTCGACGTAACGCATCTGCACAGCGTTGGGCAGGTATTCTTCCTGCGGAGGTATTCTTCTTTCTTCTGCGGTGGTTTCTTCTCTCTTCTGCGGTGGTATTCTTCTGATTCTGCAGTTCTTCCTTACAGGCAACAAAACAAAACAGATGAAATGTAGTTGAACAGTTACAACTAAGGAGCGGATTTCTAGGTAATTAAATATTCTTTTTGCGTGTGATAAAACAACAATTAACAAAGTTAAAAATTCCGAACATGAAGTTTCAAGTTTAAAACCCGAATTTTATTTCACATAAAAACACATATTTTCACAAAAAAAATTATGTAAATACATATTTTCAGGAAATCTATTATAAAACACATAAATCTTGGAGTTTTTTTACTTAAATAATTTTTTTACAAGAACTTTTTAAACATTTTAAAACTAAATCAATTATGTCACCCAGAAGTATATTAACTTTTTAAGAATTCTTGTTTGTTTCGAGTTTCTATGCGCTGTGTGGTGTATCCATGATCCATTTTTGTAATAGTTTCACATCAAGTTCTGAAAACTGGTAGGCAGCATATCAGTGTTATTATTAGAGAATAAATTAACGTGGACAAGGAGAAGAGATCTTGCAACACATAATTAGGAATGATTATTGTTGCTGAAGACGATTTCATTCCACGCTTTGTTTGTGAAGTACAACAGATAAGAGCTCTGGTATGAACATTATATAGTTTAAACAAATCTCTCGCCTCTCGCTCATGTCCATCAAGTAAGGCAATACGTCTTTTTGTGATTCCCTGTTATCGGGCTTCCGTCAAGATATACTGAAAGATGGTTGTTTAAAAAACAATTTGGCTTTCCTATTAGCAAATCTAAGCTTTTTGTGTGATTCCATAAAAAAAAACTCGAAACATCCAAAAACCTGTTGTCTGAAACAAGGAGGAGCGTGACGTGAAAATTAAACTAGACTCGCTACCAGGTTCAGAAGTACAAATACTAAGGGACAAATTCCAGAATGTGTTTGGGGAAAAATGGTGGATATAAAAAAAAATGTGTAAAGTTGCTCAAGTATTGGAGGGTGTGCCTGTAGGTGTAATTTGATCGTGTAGGTGTTTGTAACATTCCTCTCTTTAAATATGCATGTCTGACGTCCTGTGGTGTGGAAAGATCGTTTTCACAGTATAAGTCGTCGTTCAGAGATAATTGGCATGCATTTGTGATGGAGAATTTGAAGATGACCTTTGTTCACTGCAATTCTCGGCCAACTACTAGCACTCAAGTGTGGTTGGTGAGTACCTAGTAATTTTTTTTTTTCCCCAAGCTGAGTAAGGTATTTTTGTCATATTTAAAAAAATATATTTTTTTATTTTTAGCAAATATTTTCGTACTTTTTAGCACATAAAAAAATAAATATATTTAAATTTTTAGCACAAAAAAATCCGCTCTCTAGTTACAACAAGGATTTCAGTAGTACACAGAAGTAAATTCTGGTAAGACACTGCAATACTTACAGCTTTGTTAGTTATGGTGCAGAACTCCATCAATTACAGCAACAGCATTGGGTCGACATAACGCATCTGCACAGCGTTGGGCAGGTATTCTTCCTGCAGAGGTATTCTTCTTTCTTCTGCGGTGGTTTCTTCTTTCTTCTGCGGTGGTTTTCTCTCTCTTCTGCGGTGGTTTCTTCTTTCTTATGCGGTGGTATTCTTCTGATTCTGCAGTTCTTCCTTAGAGACAACAAAACAAAATGGGTGAAATGTAGTTGAACAGTTACAACAAGGATTTCAGTAGTACACAGAAGTAAATTCTGGTAAGACACTGCAATACTTACAGCTTTGTTAATTATGGTACAGAACTCCATCAATTACAGTCACAGCATTGGGTCGATATGCAGCATTTCCACAGCGTTGGGCAGGCATTCTTCCTGCAGAGGTATTCTTCTTTCTTCTGCGGTGGTTTCTTCTTTCTTCTACGGAGTATCTGGGGCATGGCAGCCTGACGTTCAAGTGATTCTGCAGTTCTTCCTTAGAGACAACAAAACAAAACGGGTGCAATGTAATTGACCAGTTACATAAAAAATTTCAGTAGTACACAGAAGTAAATTCTGGTAAGACACTGCAATACTTACAGCTTTGTTAGTTATGGTGCTGAACTCCATCAATTACAGTCACAGCATTGGATCGACATGACGCATTTGCACAGCATTGGGCAGGTATTCTTCCTGCGGAGGTATTCTTCTTTCTTCTGCGGAGCATCTGGGGCAGGCTGACGTCCAGGGACTTTTCTATAGCACTCGACACTGAAACTTCCAACTTGCATTTGTAGTTATGCTTTAAGTCTGTATATATTTATTTACACTGTAAATGACCAAATACCCACTGGCAGTAGTAACTTCATATTACGGTATATTTATTAATATTATACTATGTTCTAATAGAACATATTCATGATTACTCTTATAAAATCTTTGAAACGTAATTTTTTCGCAGCCATCCAATTTTTAACAAATTTTAACTCGTTTAATTTTATATAACAAAAGAATTTTGTGTCCTTATTACTTTTATATAATAATCAGTCTGACCTCGATTTCTCGAATCGCAACGGGACCAAAAAAATAGTTCGATTTATAGAAATTTTTGAGTTATTGAAATTTCATTGGAAAATTGCAAAATAACGTACTGTATGCCCTTCAAAGATTATCTGTACATGCAGGATTATGTTTTCAATATAAGTAACTGTGCTGCTGCAATTCCCCGGATATCAGGATGAGGGTGGTGAGCTCCTCTTCATCTGCTTCACCTCCGACGCTGCAGCATCTTTCCCGGAGATCAGGGTGAGGGTGGTGAGCTCCTCTTCATCTGCTTCACCTCCGACGCTGCAGCATCTTCCCCGGAGATCAGGGTGAGGGTGGTGAGCTCCTCTTCATCTGCTTCACCTCCGACGCTGCAGCATTTTCCCCGGACATCAGGGTGAAGAAAAATATACATACATACCTATATAATACACACATACATACATAATACATACATACATATAATACACATACATACATATAATACACATACATACATACATACATATAATACACATACATACATACATATAATACACATACATACATATAATACACATACATACATACATATAATACACATATATACATATATATAATACACATACATACATCCTCTTCTTCCTCTTCATCCTCTTCATCCTCTTCACCTCCGACACTGCAGCATCTTCCACAGTACAGTAGGGCTACTTATCATTCAGTAAGACAAACCAGTACTGAAAACTAAACTACTATCGTCAAAGCGAATATCTGTTCATCTCAGGCACTACAGAATTCTAGATATTGGGATCAAAATTTTGCTTCTAGATAACGAATTTACCTACATCCGTTCGAATTTTCTAGGTTCCGACCACATTGCGTGTACTTCACGTGTCAATAATAATCGATAAGTCGAACTCTCTTCTTTGTTTCCTACATTTGATTTTAAAATCATGATCATTTCTATCATTATTATTAATTGCCATTATTGAGTGTAATTAGTTACCAATGCCATCGGGTATTTACCCATTTGCAGTGTGAATAAACACATACACAGATTACACCACACCACATTTACACCACACCACACCACACTTACACTACTTTTATACCACACTTACACCACAATTACACCACACTCACACCACACTTACACCACACCACACCACACTTACACTTACACTACTTTTACACTACACTCACACCACACCACACCACACTTACACTACTTTTACACTACACTCACACCACACCACACCACACTTACACTACTTTTACACCACACTCACACCACATTTACACTACTTTTACTCCACACTCACACCACACTTACATCACACTTATACCACACCACACCACATTGACACCGTACATACATACATACATGAATTCTTTACATTTCAAACAAACTTCCCTCTGAAAATTAGACCACTTTTCAACCTTTTTCGTAAAAAAAAAACTTCAGTGTCGCTACAGAAAACCCCGTCCAGGTTGTATAAGGTCTCTGATTTAAGGCGTTCATTTTTGGTTAGGCAGCCTAAATATCAGTCAAGACATGTGGGAGGTATTTAATGGTTTCGCAGGAGGAATCAAAATAACTTACACTGACATCATCACGTGAATGTTACGAATTTTATTTTTATATTAAACATGTGCAGTCGATCTGTTATGTTAATTCTTTTATTTTATTTCGGCTTTCCAACGGTCCTTATAGTCGCGTATTTCATTGGATAATGTTTCATCGATTCATTTGCTCTTCTCATATTATTTCTTCTTACGTAAGTTATCTGCAATCCCTCAAATTAATTTGTTTTTCTTCTTTTTTTTTTTTTCGTTCGGAATAAATAACGCACATAATAAGGAGGTAGTGTAAAGAACAGACAAAATTTATGCATTTACTTAAATATATTTTGAGTATGTAATTTCTAGCTACACAACCATGAGAACGTCACAACCTAGGTAGATAATGAGGAACGTTGGATTCAGACTATGTTATACAGAAATATGAGATATACGAGATCAATGACAACCCGCATGGAGCTAGATCATGTCGACGTATACTGATTAACGGAATATTTTGTATTCAATATTAGTCTGTCGCTATCATTCACTTTTCTGTCACGAGTTTCAGAGTTTCGAACCGTGAATAATTACGAAGGCAGGATTCAAGTTTTTATAGCTATTGCTGTGGAACATTCTGGTTCATAATACGAGGGTGGATCGAGGAGTAACGCACAACAATTGGCAACGTATTTCATAAGTAAGCACAACGAAATAATACACAAGAAAGCTACAGATTTTACCTATTCTTCGACATTGGAATCAAGCCTCTCGACACATTTCTCTCATCGTGACACCACATTCACTACACTTCATTCACAAAACTCAGTTTTTCATGAACACGACTGATTTCACTTCTTAATCCGAAACGAAGCGTTGGCCTCCTAGGAAGTGATGAAAGACAGACGGTGCGGGATCTGGACTGTAGGGTGGATGGTTGCCGTCTGAATGCCTCTGACACTGGGTGGTGTTGCAGCGGTCACTGGTCGGCCGGAACTGCTTCGTCGGTGGACTTCTTCGAAGAACCTGGAGATGTTGCTATGATCCAATCAAGCGCCATACACCTCCCTGTGGATTTCACTCGAAATCTTCGTTTTTCTTCAAAAGTAGACACATTCCATCTTCACTCAGTAGTTACAGCTGTAAAGAAATTGTTGTGCGTTGCTTTCCGAGCTACCTCGTATGTTTCATCGCTTACATATTTCGGTTCTGAAGTAAGTTAGTGGTAACTAGAACCTTCTAGAATCACTGCTATCGAACTACGATATTAAGAAAGAGTACGAAAAGAAAACGCTGTGGTCGAATCCTTAAATGCAGTCGAACTATTCGTAGAACCCATTACTGTAGCTGAGAGCCATTAACTGCCTTCAGAGATCCACGTATTGAAAATTAATGCTTCTTTGCTCAAAACCAACGCATTAATATTTAAACTAGTTTATATCGAATTATTACTACAGCTGTTTTCAATCACTATTGAAAGTATTCTTGTAAGGAACATCTGGGGTACCGGTAGACTGACGCCCAGGGGCTTTTTTATAGCACGCAATGAACTTCCAACTTGAATTTTTATAATTTCCATGGCACACCGTAAGACAAAGAAAATGCTAAATTCGAGAAACTAATTATTGGAGATCGACAGACTTTGGAAGCACTCGTATAAAGCTGCATTCATACTAGAATGTTATGCTTTCCTTCGATCCTTTGCGGTCTCTCGTG
The DNA here is from genome assembly GCF_040183065.1 of Periplaneta americana. Classification (NCBI taxonomy): domain Eukaryota; kingdom Metazoa; phylum Arthropoda; class Insecta; order Blattodea; family Blattidae; genus Periplaneta; species Periplaneta americana. The sequence continues at coordinate 153,403,043 of NC_091130.1, forward strand.
CACTAAGAGTACGTGTTCTCATGGTTGGAGGGTTTAAAGTGCTCGTGTAACGAATTGTAAGGTCGTGGAGTCGAGTCCTGCCTCAAGTTTACTTTTACTTTTTGTTTAACAAAACACTTTAGCATCCCGATTACTGTCTTTTATATATTTAAATCATTTGTGAGTAATGGCATTGATGTGCACACACAAAAACGACAGATAAAACTTTTTTTCGTCTAATACCAATGAAAATAAATAATGAAGGAACAAATCCCAAGAAAAATAAATGGTCTTATATGAAAAAATAACAAAAAAAAATTATCTTATGGACTATGTGACCCGCCAGGCCGAATTACTCGCCTGAAATGACATCAGATGTCGGTAGTGTGTCCCAGGCTTCTTGAATTTGAGCCCACAAGGCATCCTTTATCCTCAGTTGATTCCATTTCTTTCTTCACCTCTAGCCGTACATTTCCAATGTGATTGGAATCGGGTGGGTAGGGAGGCAGTCCTCACATTTTCGTCAAAATAGGCTTCATTGTTGCGTGCTATAGAAAGCGCCGTCCAGCTGATTCTGCTGTTCTACCTAAGGCGCAACAAAACAAATCGTGTGCATCGTACTTAGCCGGTTATAACAAATTTTCTACACTAAAAAGAAGTAACATTCCGGTCAGACTCTCATAGCATTGTTAGCAGTGTTGCCAAGTCAGCGGTTTTGTAGCTAAATCTGGTGGATTTAGGACTACCGTCAGCTACAGAATTTTACCACAGTCTAGTATATACAGTCGCGAAGCTCAATATGTAGTAAATATGCAAACATTAGATAGTTGCTCACCACTGGGATCGCTAATATCGCCTCATTACAGGCAATGCAAAATAGTACCGTCACAGTCTATTGTTTCTAGCACCCTCAATACTCAAGCTTCGTGACTGTATATAGTAGACTGTGATTTTACCGTCAGCGGCTAGCTATTTATTTGGCGTTTTTTATGATTCCAGGCAGAGAGAGATGATATTTTTAAGTTTATTTTTCTGTAAAGATGTTATAATTTTTTTATGTACTTGCGGACAATGATAATTGATCATAAACCAGAGTTTAGTATGGTATTAACACACTTTTTCATTGTGCGATTACACAATATTAACGTTTTATGTGAACTCGATTTCGTGCAACCACATCCGTTTCCTGGTTCATCCATTGTTGTTGTACAAATAAGGTATTCCGCATTCATTAAACTCTTAATCTAATGTATGTACCTATTGTTTTTGAAAATGAATATATTTAATCATAAAGAATAGATAATGAAGTGAATTATTATTTTCATTTATGATAGATGATATATATTTAATTTATCATTCTGCATTAGAGTTTATGTAACACAGATATACTTAAAACTTAAAACCAGACTCATTGTAGGCAGACACGTCTCCAGCTCAGTGTGAAATGTCGCGAATAACCCACTGTAAAAATCAATAGCCAAATAAAATCGCAAGTACCCTAATACGATACCTTCCCCCTAATCTTTTAATCATGAACAACACGATTCTCTCGTCTCCATGGCGACGTATGGTACGATTTATTTAATGCTATTTATTTAACTAGCTAGCTAGCGAGTGCAAATTAAAATTATAAAACGAAAATGTTTCTAGCCACTACCGTAAGAGCCAGGCTCATGTACGGTGTGGTCTTTTAGACAATAATATAACATGGAATTTACAAGGACTGTTTACTAAATACAGTAAGTAACTTAATTCAAACCGATAAATAACACATAAGAGCAAAACAAAAGAAGAAAGAGAAAAAGAGAGGGAAAAAAAACACATCTATACTAATAATAAATCTGTAGCCGAAATTTTTCTGGTAATTTTCGATTTTTCAAAAATAATTGGTCCTAACATATATAATTAATCTCCCTGAAACCGAAAATCGCGTTTTTGAAATTTTTGTTTGTATGTCTGTCTGTCTGTATGTTTGTTACCTTTTCACGCGATAATGGCTGAACGGATTTCGATGAAAATTGAAATATAAATTAAGTTCGTTGTAACTTAGATTTTAGGCTATATGGCATTCAAAATACATTATTTGAAAGGGTTGTTATAAGGGGGCCTGAATTAAATAAATCGAAATATCTCTCTTATTATTGATTTTTGTGAAAAATGTTACATAATAAAAGTTTCTTTAAAAATAATTTCCGATAAGTTTTATTCCTTGAAAAATTTTGATAGGACTGATATTTAATGAGATAAATGAGTTTTAAAATTAAAATAACTGCCATCTAAGGCCGTGTAATGAATTAAAAAACAAATGACTTCGTCTATAAGGGGCCTTGGACAGCAACAATCGAAAGCTATGAAAGATAGCCTACAGATAATGTTTCTGTGTATGTATGAAGTAATATCTTAAGCTAAATTAACCGATTTGTATAATTAATTATTAATTCACCATTGGAAAGTCTAGTTTCTCTATATGGACATAATGCTATAATGTTATTACAGTAACTTCTGAGTGAATCGAGGACAGGTAAGATTAAAATAGCTTCTTATGCACAGAAAACTTGATAGGCTATTCTGTACATTCGTTTCCTGTATTTCCTAAAATAATTTTTATGACCAAATGTGTGGTCTCTGGATCAAAATGATCGCATTTTAATTATGCAAATACAATTTAAATTAAGTAACATAATAAACGATTTTTCCTTATATCAAACACGAATGTTCCCTGGATCAAATGTCCTATTTTATTTATGTAATTACTTTATATTTATTTCTAACGGGTGCAGCGGAGCGCACGGGTACGGCTAGTTTAATATAAATTGACAATCAGACAGAAGCCAGTGATATTCAATAAAAACATGAATATAGTCGACAGAAATAAAAGGTAAAAAAATACACATATTTGTTAATATTATATATCATGAATAATTTTATAAATTTCTTTTTTAAAAGCTTCAAATTTAAAATATTTCAAATTTGAAAAATGGTTTGTAATTTTATTATAAAGTCTTGGGCTGAAACTAGCACCATGTTTAAGACCTCCACTTATATGACATTTAGGCTCAATTAATGGGAAAGTAGACTTTTGTCTTCGAGTACGATATTCATGTCGATTAGATTTATGTTTTATTTGATTTCTGTGGTAGTAAGTTAGTGAACTTTATGCTCGACCATGCCGAAATGTAGTAATTATACACCTGGTAGCAGTCCTTTAATGCATGTCATTAAAGTACACCTATTCATTAAAGTTCAGGTTTTCGATTATTCTCGAATATGCAATCGAATCAACGAGGGAAACGTCACGGAGGCTAGAAATCCAATACTGCCGCAGAAGGTTATGTTCTGTTACTATAATAATTAGCGTTAATTGTACATAATATTCAAATAAATTCAATTTGTCATCTCGTTTTTCAATTCTAAATCAATTTCCAGGTTATATCAAGGTTAATATTTAGTTTACTCTGTAGGTTATCAAGGTCAATGTGGAGATCTGTTCCTCGGGAAAAATCAATACTTTCGCGTCTGCGCACATCTCACAATTTACGAGATATTGCACAAGGTTCAGTTCCGCTCTTCAGTTAGATACAAATAAAATAAATACTTATGAATAATTTCAAGTTAGAAATATGGTCGAGCATAAAAAGTCGTATGAAACTCGCTTATAATGGTAATTAAGACGCTCGTATGAAAATTATGAAACGAGCGCAAGCGAGTTTCATAAACAAACATACTCGCGTCTTAATTACTATCATTATAGACTCGTTGCATAATGTACTAATCTATATCCCTCGTCATCTGTTATAGGATCAAGTACGGCTATTGTGATGCAAGAAATCAATGTTTTCTTGTAATTTTTTCTGTCAAGGCATATACAAATTTTAAAAAATCAAGTCTTGTACTACTTTAGAAATATGAAGGATCTGGAATTAAATATTTTTAATATTGGATAAAATTAAAACAAAACCATGAGCTACTGTGATATGCATAGAGGGCTATTCTAATACAGTGCTTTAAATCTGGCCAAATTATAGGATGCAATGAAGCAATACACACAGATGCTTAATATATCTGCTGTAAAATTTGGTTGAAATCACGTTGAAATTAACTAACAAGGAGATGTCAGAATTCGGGTCGGGAAAATGTTGGATGAAAGTATGGCCAAATCCATAAGACACGCGTCTCGCCTTTTTTCTTATAGGCCTCGGTTCAAGAAAAAAAAAATTGAAAATTACGAGTCAAACGACTGTAGCGTATCTATTCACTGCTGGAACCCAACAAAACGTAACGACGTGGCTCAGGCGGTAGCGTGCTGGACTCGAATGAAAGCAGTAAACACATTGTATGCGGTTCGGGTTCGAATCCCTATTCAACATTTTAATTTTTTTTTTATTTCTAGTACATATATTCGTAGCGTCCTAAGGTTATACCATTTTGCAATGCTTCGAAAAAATTAATGGTTTTAAGAATAAATTAAGACTTTATAAAAGTATCAAGTTTTTTGACTTGTTCCATATTCTAGCTGTGAAGCAATGTATGAATACCATGGAATGTTAATAAATACAATACAATACAATACAATGCAATGCAATAAAATACAAAGCAATGTCAGATTTTTTAATGCGGAATAAATATTCCAGAGTCAAAGCTTGTTTAAAAGATATATTAAAAAGGAGTGCTAGTTCGTCCCGAGTACTCTTTTTACTATAAAACCACGGTTTAGCCATTGCGATGTACGCAGTACTATCTAACATTAATTGTTGAGGCGATATATTAAAGGACATTTTTTTTGTAATTAAATCACATCACTAATGAGTGAGAGGCAAAATGACACATCTATATATATAATTTGAACTGGTGATGGAAATTACGGGAAAACGGCTGAACGGATTTCAATAAATGACCCCTCATTTTGAAGCTTGGAAGTCAAAGTTTTTCAGAAAAATAGTAGTTTTCAGTGAAAAGTCAATTTTTCAACATAATTTTCCTATTTTCCAAAACCCATCTGTCGTCACTAACTAATTACATATCAGAATAAAACAAAACACACACTACAGTAAACAATATTACACGAAGGCCATGATCTGCTAGAATGCTGACATATTTAGAGCTCAAACTAAATTGGTGATTAAAAACTTCAAGACTTGCTAAAAATTTACAGGTCTGATTCTGTGGTGTGTAACTTTATAAGTACAGCTGTGTATTGGATATTAAAAACTACAAAACTTGAGGTGGTTTGATGACATTATTACCATTAGAAATGAAATATTATTGTAGTTAATGCCATGATGTGATTATTTTTCATTAATTATATATACTAATCTTAATGCTGTATTGATGATATGAAAGTGAAATGTTTTGGGGTTATATAAGTAGATATAGAGAATATTAACTTAAATTAGATCTTGTTTTATATAATTTACTGAGTGGCGGCTATATAGTATATATAGTATATGTTACTGAAAACTTACGTAAGATAATAATATTGTTATTAAAAAATCAAATATTTTTATAGTTATTAATCACATGGGGTTGGGTCTTTTTCATATATTTAATGGCGGTGTGGTGTAGATAATTACATGCGTGATTCTCTTCAGCATTGGCTCGAGAGAGCGCAAAAATTACAGTTCCTAAGAGGGAAAGACCAAAAGGTATTAATTACTGATAAATATGAGGCCTACAAGATTTTGTAGTCTCCCGATCATTTCAGCAAGATCTCTTAGCAGGATAAAATGATTTTACTCTCTACATTTCAAGGTAGTTTACGAAACATGCAGCAGCTATACCAAGATGCGATGTCTATTGTTCGAAAGCATAGCAAACCTGACATTTTTTTTTTTTAACTTTAACCTACAATCCGCAATGACCTGAAATAGCTACTGCTTTACTCCCACATAAAAAACCCACTGATCATCCTGACATTGTTACTTGCGTTTTCGCTTTCAAACTAAAAAACTGAAGGTGTATAGGTTCAAGAAAAAGTATTTGGCATAAAAATCATTCAGAGGGAATATGTTTCATTATTATAGAAGCAAATAACTTTCATAATGTCTGGTATTCATTGAAAATAAATCTGAAAAATGTTTATTTGAACGTCTAAGCCACTAGTGTTTTCTAGGTTTGTGATATCTTTAGCTAATGTATCAACGATCTCATTTCCTGGAATATCCCCATGGCCCAGAATCCAGACGAGTTGGATATTGTTGTTTTATTAGTATAGATCTAATTTATTTGGGGATCGGGAATCTCCTATCTTAACACAAGTTAAATTAGTGATATTTAAAGTAAATTTTCTCTAAAACTGTTCGGAGTAGAACAATGAAACATTTACATCATATTTCTAAGACTCTTACAAGCAGAGACCGGAAGTTTAGGCATTATGAATCATTAAAATAGGCAGACAGAAAGCCATAATAAATAGCTAAAATAAGCAAGCAAACAGGCATTATAAATACCTAATATACGCAATAAAAGACAATTAAAAAAACCCTTGTACTAGACCCACAACCTTGCATTTTCCACAAAGGGATTTCGGCAGCAAGAAAAGCTTTACATAAGTCGAATGCAAATTGAGATTTTCAACTCGATGTTGCAATTACTGTTGGAAGCAAAGAAATCTTCTTTTCAGTAGCCTTGGAAAGTGCATTTTTGTGTTTGTTGTACCGGTATGAAATATTTTTTTTCGTAGTTCACCGACTGCTCACATATTCTGCATGTAAGTACTTTACCGTCAGTACAAAATACGTCGGATCCAAAAGTATTAACGTAACTTTGCAATTTACTGCGTAAAGGAACACTGAATTTCGGCATCTTGCTGCTAGCTACAACAACGTCGCAATGAAAACTGAAAGAAAAATAACCGTTAAAAATTACGTTAGATCCGCATTCATTGTCGCCTTGTCAAATAAACACAAGCGATAATTAAAACGCTTACTGTTATACATTTTTGCACGGCAGCACTCATTGTTGCAAAGAGCATATGAACTGACTGAAAGACAATAATATACATTCGGTGAAGTCACTTTCATTGTAGCGGCTATAGAAATAAATTAAAATATACATGTACGCAATTTTTAATAATACATTAATAAATAATAGATAAATAATCAAATAAAGGCAAAAAAAGCAGTTGTTTTGTAAATTAGGCATTTATATTAAAAAAGACAGAAAAGGGCAACATAAAACTGTGACGTTTCAATCTCAAAGGTATAATTCGTACAGATTTACTTTCAAAATGAAGATAGATTTAACACATTTAAAAAGGCATTCTGCCAAAATTCCGGTATCTACTTATAAGTAATCTGATGGAAAGATAAAAAAAAAAACAATATTTTATAAATTTATTAATTTTTTTCTGAATACGTAAATTTTTATCTCATTTTTGTTATATTTTTCAAGAAATCTGCTTTAAAAACCATTATTTTTTAAAAACCCCTGTGTCAATTTATGCTACAATACCAACTAAATGCACACAGCAAATTTGAAATGTTGTTGTTGTTGTTGTTTTCTAATGCCAGGCGTTTGACAATAAAATCATGTGACCTCTTGCACTCCAATATTTTTCAAAGATATTATCATGACCAGCCACTGAAGCACAGATTCTGAGGTGTTCCGAATCCATTTCTTGGTTTGAGTTGCACAATGGACAGTTAGGGGACTGATATATTCCAATTCTATGCAGGTGTTTGGCCAAACAATCATGGCCTGTTGCCAATCTAAATGCAGCTACAGACGATTTTCGTGGTAAATCGGGAATTAACTGTGGATTATGATGCAGAGAGTTCCATTTTTTCCCTTGAGATTGTGTTATCAAATTTTGTTTGTTGAAGTCTAAGTATGTAGATTTAATAAATCTTTTCACAGAGTAATACGTAGATTTAGTAACAGGTCTGTAAGTAGCAGTGCTGCCCTTCTTTGCTAAAGCATCCGCATTCTCGTTTCCCAGGATTCCACAATGGGATGGTATCCATTGGAATACAATTTGAAATGTATCTAACTTCTAGAAGCTGAGATATGGTACACTTTATAGAGAAAAATACAAACTTACGAAAAATGGCTGCCAAAGTTATCACAACATCGCAGCTGCATATTCCTCATCGTAGATAATTTTTTTTATATATTTCCATAACAATAATAATAATGTGCATAAATGATATACCGTTGGAAAGAGGATTTTTTCAGATAATATAGTCTAAATCAATTTTAAAAAATTGAAATTTTGAGCATATTACAGGGTCCCGGTCTCCTTAAGAAATATTTAGAATTGAAGTTTAACAATCATAATTTTTTAGATAATTGCGCTGTACATATATTTGAATCGGTCATTTGTAAAACCACACGAGTCCACATTTTTACGAAAATGAGTCACCGGTACTATAGGAAGCACTATGGGTAGACGTACAATTTCCAGTCAAAACAACATGAGTCCGATCATTATTAAGCATTCTATAAAATCTTAAAATATCGAGTTCTTTCAAAACCACATCAGTCCCGACTCGCCATGACGCATTTTCTATCATGCTTTTCTTTGTCAAGATGTTGGACAGTGAGTGTAGTTCCAAGAGTTCAGAAGAAGAAAAAATAATCAACAGTGTTCTATGAAAGTACCTGTACCAGATAGAATAGACATTTTTGATAAAATTACGTCATTTGAAAGCAAAAATGAACAAGATTTGTATCTGTGTACCTTCGACGACTTGTAGAAGTGCATGATATAAAGAGAAAAAGTCCTCGAAGAGACATCTCAAAGCAAGAAACACGGTCTTTTTTGGAGGGATAATATGCAATTTATGTTATTTTCTTATTGTGAACTAAAGATACGTCTGTACTCATAAATTATCATTAAACATTCGACACACTGGTATGAAAATTAATTACTCGCGAATAACTTTTTTTTTTAAGTCGGCTATGATATTTTGAATTTAATTTGTGAATGATATGAATCATTTTGAACATGAAATAAAAATAACAATATAAATTGATTGAAAACTGTATAATAATGTATTTCACACGACAACAAACAATACACTTCATATTTTGACATGATACTAGAGTTGTTGTTATTGGTACTTATTAAAACAACACGAATCCAAGAAATTAAAAAAATATTGTAAAGTGATATGAAATGATATAAGTAAAATACAATGCTTTTGTAATCAGACATTATTAATGTAAAAATTTCACAGACCTAACAGAAGATTTTTCCTATTTTTCTCGAAACTTATTTTCTGTGACCCATGTCGTTTTATGAATGACCGATTCATTTGTTACTGCACTTTTTGAGTTGGAAAATAACATAATTGTGGAGTTAGTAGTATTTTTGATTGATATCAGGGTTTGTCGAATTGCTAACACTTGGGCAGAATATATAGACAGGCATTTAACAATCTGTATTGTCCTCTCTGTTGTGATGTGGCATTGTGTTCCCAGGGTGTTTTTTAATCTTTCTGTATGTTATTGAATTATGAGATTATTGCAATTGATAGAAAACCGATTCAAGAGTTCTGTAGACTTTTGTAGTATACCTATATCATATTTTCTGTAGTAATTGATTAAAACCGACCTCTGAGCGATATTCATAGAGATCTTAGAAACGGTCGCTGTTTGTGTGTTCTATGAACCGTGACGATACTCAGGCTGTTTACGAGACGTAACATTTCAAGGAGAAATTTGTGCTGTATTCCGAGTTATACGAAATAGCAGAATCTCTGAAAATGTCCATAAATGCCCGATGAGTTTGGTGATCGCCCCATATTTGCGTAGGAAACAAAGTTGTAAATGTAATGCTTTCATCCCAGCTGTAGCTTCGGATCTGCTTCGAACTCCCAGAATTTTGTTTTTATGAATTTTATATAACACTGCTTTTAATTTATTTTGCCAGAACTTAGTAAAAGTAGAAATTCTAATCAAACCGTATAATATCGTAGATTGGATGAAATTAATATGACTATGTAATAGGTCCGTATGGTGATTTCCCCATTTTCTTCCACTAACATAGGAAAAGAGTTTACTTATTGCTAAAAAGTTTGTGGTAAATGATTTAGCATGATCTGACCAGTTCAATTTATAATAAAAAAAATCCAAAAAATCTAAACACCTTACATATGTGTAAGAATCCTTAATTTGTAAATTTCTGATTTATATATTTCCATTTCGTACAATATTTTGGTCATGAGACATAATCATATACTTTGTTTTTTCGGGATTTACTTCTAAACCTATCGCTTTACTTGCTTCAAGTAAAATTTCCGTGTTTTCCCTAATCGTTTGTGGATTTTCTCCTAATATATTCACGTCATCCGCATAGACAAGCAGCTGATGTAACCCGTTCAATTCCAAACCCTCTCTGTTATCCTGGACTTTCCTAAAGGCATATTCTAGAGCAATTATTGTTAGTGTAAGCCCTTACTTACTTACTTACAAATGGCTTTTAAACAACCCGGAGGTTCATTGCCGCCCTCACATAAGCCCGCCATCGATTTCTATCATGTGAAAGATTAATCCATTCTCTATCATCATACCCCATCTCCCTCAAATCCATTTCAATATTATCCTTCCATCTACATCTTGGCCTCCCTAAAGGTCTTTTTCCCTCACGTCTCCCAACTAACACTCTATATGCATTTCTGGATTCGTCCATACGTGCTACATGCCCTGCCCATCTCAAACGTCTGGATTTAATGTTCCTAATTATGTCAGGTGAAGAATACAATGCGTGCAGTTCTGTGTTGTGTAACTTTCTCCATTCTCCTCTAACTTCATCCCTCTTAGCTCCAAATATTTTTCTAAGCACCTTATTCTCAAACACCCTTAACCTCTGTTCCTCTCTCAAAGTGACAGTCCAAGTTTCACAACCATACATAACAACTGGTAATATAACTGTTTTATAAATTCTAACTTCCAGATTTTTTGACAGCAGACTGGATGACAAAAGCTTCTCAGCCGAATAATAACAGGTATTTCCCATATTTATTCTGCGTTTAATTTCCTTCCGAGTGTCATTTATATTTGTTACTGTTGCTCCAAGATATTTGAATTTTTCCACCTCTTCGAAGGATAAATCTCCAATTTTTATTTTTCCATTTCGTACAATATTCTGATCACGAGACATAATCATATACTTCGTCTTTTCGGAATTTACTTCCAAACCTATCTCTTTACTTGCTTCAAGTAATATTTTCGTGTTTTACCTAATCGCTTGTGAATTGTGTCCTAATATATTCACGTCATCCGCATAGACAAGAAGCTGATGTAACCCGTTCATTTCCAAACCCTATCTAATATCCTGAACTTTTCTAATGGCATATTCTAGAGCGAAGTTAAAAAGTAAAGGTGATAGTGCATCTCCTTGCTTTAGCCCTCAGTGAATTGGAAAAGAATCAGATAGAAACTGGCCTATACGGACTCTGCCATAAGTTTCACTGAGACACATTTTAATTAATCGAACTAGTTTCTTGGGAATACCAAATTCAATAAGAATATTATATAAAACTTCTCTCTTAACCGTGTCATATGCCTTTTTGAAATCTATGAATAACTGATGTACTGTACCCTTATACTCCCATTTTTTGTCCAATAGGAGTAAGCCCTACCTCTTTAAAAAGTAACACTCTTACTTTCGTGACTATTGACTGTAAGACCTAGCTCTTCTAAAGTTGTTATCAAAGTATCATTGTTTGTGAAGTGTGCTAATTTAAGTCGTGAGAATAAAACTATGTCGTGAGCAAAAAGCAAAATATTACTTTTCAAAAAGGAATGGTACTATACTTACTTCTCTAGTGTATATAATAAATAAAATGGGGCTTAAGGGTGTCCCTTGGTGTAGGGTTATTGATGTTACGCATTGTATAGGGTTTTGAAATCGGGGGTGTAATGATACTAACCGATTTATAGATTTATATAATTTACTAGCCGTACCCGTGCGCTCCGCTGGACCTGTTAGAAATAAATATAAAGTAATTACATAATTAAAATAGGACGTTTGATCCAGGGAACAACTTTTACAACAGCGCAAGATAATCTGCTTCGCTCATTACCCAATTTTTTTTTTTTTTTGCATTGCATTTATTGTATATATATTTTATGTATTTTAACACGATTCAATTGAGCATAGTTAAAATTTGAATTATAAAATAATGGATTGCTAAGCTAACGTACTATTACTGCATACTAAATCAATACACTCTCGTTGTTCGTTAATTCTCTGAGATTAAAATTAGTGTACATAAATATTATTTTAAGAAATACAGAAAACGAATGTACAAAATAGCCTATCAAATTTTCTGTGCATAAGAAGCTATTTTAATCTTACCTGTTCTCGATTCACTCAGAAGTTACTGTAATAACATTATAGCATTACGTCCATACAGAGAAACTACATTTTCCAATGGTGAAATAATAATTAATTATACAAATCGGTTAATTTAGCTTCTGATATTACTTAATACAAACACAGAAACATTCTCTCTAGGCTATGTTTAATAGCTTTCGATTGTTGATGTCCAAGGCCCCTTATAGACGAAGTCATTTTTTCTTAATTCATTGCACCGCCTTAGATGGCGTTATTTTAATTTTAAAACACATTTATCTCATTAAATATCAGTCGTATCAAAATTTTGTAAAGAATAAAACTTATCGGAAATCATTTTAAAGAAACTTTTGTTATGTAACATTTTTCACAAAAATCAATAATAAGCGAGATATTTCGATTTATTTAATTCAGGCTCCCTTATAACCCCGCTTTTAAATAAAGTATTTTGAATGCCATATAGGCTAAAATCTAAGTTACAACGAACTTAATTTATATTCCAATTTTCATATAAATCGGTTCAGCCATTATCGCGTGAAAAGGTAACAAACATACAGACAGACATACAAACAAAAATTTCAAAAATGCGATTTTCGGTTTCAGCGTGGTTAATTATATATGTTAGAACCAATTATTTTTGGAAAATCGAAAATTACCAGAAAAATTTCGGCTACAGATTTATTATTAGTAGGTATAGATAAGTCTAATTAGAGACATTGAAAAGTGCAAACCGTGTAGTTTTTCCGAAACTAAATCTAAACAAACTGAATCATAAGTCCGGGCGACATCTAAAAATAAAATAAAAGCTTCTTGTTTTTGAGACCATGCAGTATTATTTTATTTCATTAATATTTCAAGTAAATTTTATTATGGTGAGAATTAAAATCTCTACGGAAACGTTATTGATTCTTGGGTCAAAGACCATTCTTTACATGTACCAATAGCATCAAAGCGATAAAATTTGTTCAAACATTTTTCGTAGGACATTAAAAAGTATTATTGGCCGATAATTAATACCATGATCACTAGCTTGTCTGGTTCCAATATTGGGACAGCATAACAATGAAGCCAATTCTGTGGGACGTTTGTTGAATACAATATTCGAGTCATAGGCTACTTAGATAAATTCTGGTGTGATAATTATTGCTTAATTTTCTCGTAAGAGATTCTATCTGCGCCTAGAGATGATGAATTCCTACGTTTTTATAGTAGCAAGTTAATTTTATGTAGCCTTACACTTGTAGGCTGTAACAAAGGGTGGTGAAGCTCTTGTATTTGCTGGTCCCTACTCGATTGTATTACTTCCTCTTCTCGACATATGTACAGATAGAGATGCAATCCGTAACTAAATTCATTTTATGCTCGACCATGCCGAAATGTAGTAATTATACACCTGGTAGCAGTCCTTTAATGCATGTCATTAAAGTACACCTATTCATTGAAGTTCAGGTTTTCGATTATTCTCGGATATGCAATCGAAAGACGAGGGAAACGTCACGGAGGCTGGAAATCCAATAATGTCGCAAGAAGGTTGTGTTCTGTTACTATAATAATTAGCGTTAATTGTAAATAATATTCAAATAAATTCAATTTGTCATCTCGTTTTTCAATTCTAAATCAATTTCCAGGTTATACATTCTCTGCATTACATCAAGGTCAATGACATTATTGTTCCTCGGAAAAAATCAATACTTTCGCGTCTGCGCACATCTCACAATTCCAGAGCTATGAACAAGGTCACTTCCGATCTTCAGTTAGATACAAATAAAATGTATACTTCTGAATAATTTAAAGTTAGAAATATGGTCGAGCATAAAAAGTCGTATGAAACTTGCCTATAATGGTAATTAAGACGCTCGTATGAAAATTATGAAACTCGCTTGCGCTCGTTTCATAAACAAACATACTTGCGTCTTAATTACTATCATAATAGGTTCGTTGCATAATGTACTATTGTGTATCGACTTCATAATCTACAGTATTTGCTGAAATAGATAGGCTTTTTATTCTTGAACCATTTCATTTCGGCCCATAATTCCAACACGCTACTTTAAGCTGATATTTGAGAAGAAAATTTAAGCCAACCCTGTCTTCTCCTTCTTTTTAATAAAATATCAAAGTAGCTGCCACTTGTTTTTTTTTTAATAAAACAATTGGTTCAGGTTTCTTCGTTTAAATATTGTTTTAACCTTTAAATAAAACAATTGGTTCTGGTTTCTTCGTTTAAATGTTGTTTTAACCCTTAAGGGGAGAGGATGGTATTTTTTTGTGAAAAATGAGTAAATTAAAAAAAAAAACTTTAAAGTACTCTGTGATATGTGTGGAATGCATAGCATAACATTCAGTGTCTAATGAACTTAGTTTACAGCATTTGCTGCACAAGCCACTAGTATGATATATAACTGTGAATGACATTGTAAGTTTATCGAATACCCTGTACTGAACTGTCATCCGCTCGGCAGTAGAGCTATGGACAGAGAGCTTGAACTCAGCTGACTCGTACTTACGTCTGAGCAGAGCACTGCCTGCTGAACACGTTGCCACGTCTCTCACGCCAGAATATTAACGAATTTAAGCATGCAATTTTATTTAATTTCGCGAAAACGTAATAGAACACACAAATATGTATTTAAACTAATATTAACTCTTTGCTAGATATACCTACTGATGTAATTGTTTTCGTAATTTAGTAACGATATAAACAGTATAACGCCAATAAAATAAGGAAAGAAATATTTTTTCTGCGCAAGTTTTGACCCTATGCTATGGACATTTTTTTATCCTGCAGACGGCACTTATACCCCTTACACCCTGTATATATTTCTATGGGTCTATCATCATTAACCTCTGTATCGGTATTTAAGATCTATGCAGTATCAGTATATAGATTTGTTTTGCGGATTTCCTCCTTGATTCTCTCCTACCAAAGTGAATTTTCTATATTACTTTTCTTTCTTTCTTGGATTTCTTTTTTGCGTAGGCGCTTTGGATTTTCGTTTCATTTCTTGCGGAAGTGAAAGAGACGAGGATGATTGATCTTGAGTTTCAGTAAAGGTTTTAACCTTGGTTTCTCGGGAAACTTTCTTATCTATCATAGATCTCCTAGAACAGTGGTTCTCAACCTCTGGTCCACGGACCTCCAGGAGCCCGCGAGTAATTCAAAAGGGTCTTCGTTAACAAGATATATTTTTCAAATGACATTTCAATTAAATTTAACTTCATCGCGTTCGCCGATTTCTCTCAGCTTGAAACAATGTTTGTTTGCTTGTGTCAGCCTTGTAAGATATAGAGTTTACCATAATGAGATCACCTGTTTTTGAAAATGGATGTATTTAATCATAAAGAATAGATAATGAAGTGAATTATTATTTTCATTTATGATAGATGATATATATTTAATTTATCATTCTGCATTAGAGTTTATGTAACACAGATATACTTAAAACTTAAAACCAGACTCATTGTAGGCAGACACGTCTCCAGCTCAGTGTGAAATGTCGCGAATAACCCACTGTAAAAATCAATAGCCAAATAAAATCGCAAGTACCCTAATACGATACTTTCCTCCTAATCTTTTAATCATGAACAACACGATTCTCTCGTCTCCACGGCGACGTATGGTACGATTTATTTAATGTTATTTATTTAACTAGCTAGCTAGCGAGTGCTAATTAAAATTATAAAACGAAAATTTTTCTAGCCACTACCGTAATAGCCAGGCTCGTGTACGGCGTGGTCTTAGCCAATAATATGAAATTTACAAGAACAGTTTACTAAATACAGTAACTTAATTCAAACCAATTAATAACACACAAGAGCAAAACAAAAGAAGGAAGAGAAAAAGAGAGGAAAAAAACACATCTATACTAATAATAAATCTGTAGCCGAAATTTTTCTGGTAATTTTCTATTTTCCAAAAAATAATTGGTCCTAACATATATAGGCTAATTAACCACCCTGAAACCGAAAATCGCTTTTTTGAAATCTTTGTTTGTATGTCTGTCTGTCTGTCTGTCTATCTGTATGTTTGTTTGTTACCTTTTCACGCGATAATGGCTGAACGGATTTCGATGAAAATTGGAATATAAATTAAGTTCGTTGTAACTTAGATTTTAGGCTATATGGCATTCAAAATACATTATTTAAAAGGGGGGTTATAAGGGGGCCTGAATTAAATCGAAATATCTCTCTTATTATTAATTTTTGTGAAAAATGTTGCATAATAAAAGTTTCTTTAAAAATAATTTCCGATAAGTTTTATTCCTTGAAAAATTTTGATAGGACTGATATTTAATGTGATAAATGAGTTTTAAAATTAAAATTACTGCCATCTAAGGCCGTGTAATGAATTAAAAAACAAATGACTTCGTCTATAAGGGGCCTTGGACAGCAACAATCGAAAGCTATGAAAGATAGCCTACAGATAATGTTTCTGTGTATGTATGAAGTAATATCTTAAGCTAAATTAACCGATTTGTATAATTAATTATTAATTCACCATTGGAAAGTGTAGTTTCTCTAGATGGACATAATGCTATAATGTTATTACAGTAACTTCTGAGTGAATCGAGGACAGGTAAGATTAAAATAGCTTCTTATGCACAGAAAACTTGATAGGCTATTCTGTACATTCGTTTCCTGTATTTCCTAAAATAATTTTTATGACCAAATGAGTGGTCTCTGAATCAAAATGATCGCATTTTAATTATGCAAATACAATTTAAATTAAGTAACATAATAAACGATTTATCCTTATATCAAACACGAATGTTCCCTGGATCAAATGTCCTATTTTATTTATGTAATTACTTTGTATTTATTTCTAACGGGTGCAGCGGAGCGCACGGGTACGGCTAGTTTAATATAAATTGAGAATCAGACAGAAGCCAGTGATATTCAATAAAAACATGAATATAGTCGACAGAAATAAAAGGTAAAAAAATACACACATTTGTTAATATTATATATCACGAATAATTTTATAAATTTCTTTTTTAAAAGCTTCAAATTTAAAATATTTCAAATTTGAAAAATGGTTTGTAATTTTATTATAAAGTCTTGGGCCGAAACTAGCACCATGTTTAAGAGCTGCACTTACATGATATTTAGGCTCAATTAATGGGAAAGTAGACTTTTGTCTTCGAGTACGATATTCATATCGATTAGATTTATGTTTTATTTGATTTCTGTGGTAGTAAGTTAGTAAATTTTATGCTCGACCACGCCGAAATGTAGTAATTATACACCTGGTAGCAGTCCATTAATGCATGTCATTAAAGTACACCTGTTCATTAAAGTTCAGGTTTTCGATTATTCTCGGATATGCAATCGAATCAACGAGGGAAACGTCACGGAGGCTAGAAATCCAATACTGCCGCAGAAGGTTATGTTCTGTTACTATAATAATTAGCGTTAATTGTACATAATATTCAAATAAATTCAATTTGTCATCTCGTTTTTCAATTCTAAATCAATTTCCAGGTTATATCAAGGTTAATATTTAGTTTACTCTGTAGGTTATCAAGGTCAATGTGGAGATCTGTTCCTCGGAAAAAATCAATACTTTCGCGTCTGCGCACATCTCACAATTTACGAGACATTGCACAAGGTTCAGTTCCGCTCTTCAGTTAGATACAAATAAAATAAATACTTATGAATAATTTCAAGTTAGAAATATGGTCGAGCATAAAAAGTCGTATGAAACTCGCTTATAATGGTAATTAAGACGCTCGTATGAAAATTATGAAACGAGCGCAAGCGAGTTTCATAAACAAACATACTCGCGTCTTAATTACTATCATTATAGACTCGTTGCATAATGTACTAATCTATATCCTTCGTCATCTGTTATAGGATCAAGTACGGCTATTGTGATGCAAGAAATCAATGTTTTCTTGTAATTTTTTCTGTCAAGGCATATACAAATTTTAAAAAATCAAGTCTTGTACTACTTTAGACATATGAAGGATCTGGAATTAAATATTTTTAATATTGGATAAAATTAAAACAAAACCATGAGCTACTGTAATACGCATAGAGGGCTATTCTAATACAGTGCTTTAAATCTGGCCAAATTATAGGATGCAATGAAGCAATACACACAGATGCTTAATATATCTGCTGTAAAATTTGGTTGAAATCACGTTGAAATTAACTAACAAGGAGATGTCAGAATTCGGGTCGGGAAAATGTTGGATGAAAGTATGGCCAAATCCATAAGACACGTGTCTCGGCTTTTTTCCATATAGGCCTCGGTTCAAGAGAAAAGAAATGGAAAATTACGAGTCAAACGACTGTAGCGTAACTATTCATTGCTGCAACGCAATAAAACGTAACGACGTGGCTCAGGCGGTAGCGTGCTGGACTCGAAATTAGCAGCAAAGACGTTGTATGCAGTTCGGGTTCGAATCCCTATTCATAATTTTAATTTTTTTTTATTTCTAGTACACATATTCGTAGCGTCCTAAGGTTATACCATTTTGCAATGCTTCGAAAAAATTAATGGTTTGAAGAATAAATTAAGACTTTATAAAAGTATCAAGTTTTTTTAACTTGTTCCATATTCTAGCTGTGAAGCAATGTATGAATACCATGGAATGTTAATAAATACAATATAAGACAAGACAAGACAATACAATACAATACAATACAAAGCAATGTCAGATTTTTTAATGCGGAATAAATATTCCGGAGTCAAAGCTTGTTTAAAAGATATATTAAAAAGGAGTGCTAGTTCGTCCCGAGTACTCTTTTTACTATAAAACCACGGTTTAGCCATTGGGATGTACGCAGTACTATCTAACATTAATTGTTGAGGCGATATATTAAAAGGCATTTTTTTTGTAATTAAATCACATCACTAATGAGTGAGAGGCAAAATGACACATCTATATATATAATTTGAACTGGTAATGGAAATTACGGGAAAACGGCTGAATAAATGACCCCTCATTTTGAAGCTTGGAACTCAAAGATTTTCAGAAAAATAGTAGTTTTCAGTGAAATGGCAATTTTTGAACATAATTTTCCTATTTTCCAAAACCCATCTGTCGTCACTAACTAATTGCAATTCAGAATAAAACAAAACACACACTACAGTAAACAATATTACACGAAGGCCATGATCTGCAAGAATGCTGACATATTTAGAGCTCAAATTAAATTGGTGATTAAAAACTTCAAGACTTGCTAAAAATTTACAGGTCTGATTCTGTGGTGTGTAATTTTCTGAGTACAGCTGTGTATTGGATATTAAAAACTACAAAACTTGAAGTGGTTTGATGACATTATTACCATTAGAAATGAAATATTATTATAGTTAATGCCATGATGTGACTATTTTTCATGAATTATACATATTAATGCTATATTGATTATATGAAAGTGAAACGTTTTGGGGTTATATAAGTAGATGTAGAGAATATTATCTTAAATTAGATCTTGATTTCTATAATTTACTGAGTGGCGGCTATATAGTATATGTTACTGAAAACTTACGTAAGATAATAATATTGTTACTCAAAATAAAATATTTTTATAGTTATTAATCACATGGGGTTGGGTCCTTTTCATATATTTAATGGCGGTGTGATGTAGATATTTATATGCGTGATTCTCTTCAGCATTGGCTCCAGAGAGCGCAAAAATTACTGTTCCTAAGAGGGAAAGACCAAAAGGTATTACTTACTGATAAAATATGAGGCCTACAAGATTTTGTAGTCACCCGATCATTTCAGCAAGATCTCTTAGCAGGATAAAATGATTTTACTCTCTACATTTCAAGGTAGTTTACGAAACATGCAGCAGCTATACCAAGATGCGATGTCTATTGTTCGAAAGCATAGCAAGCCTGACATTTTTTTTTTAACTTTCACCTACAATCAACAATGACCTGAAATAGCTATTGCTTTACTCCCACATGAAAAACCGTCTGATCGTCCTGACATTGTTACTTGCGTTTTCGCTTTCAAACTAAAAAACTGAAGGTGGATAGGTTCAAGAAAAAGTATTTGGCATAAAAATATTCAGAGGGAGTATGTTTCATTATTATAGAAGCAAATAACTTTCATAATGTCTGGTATTCATTGAAAATAAATCTGAAAAATGTTTATTTGAACGTCTAATGAACTTAGTTTGCAGCATTTGCTGCTCAAGCCGCTAGTGTTTTCTAGGTTTGTGATATCTTTAGCTAATGTATCAACGATTTCATTTCCTGGAATACTCTCATGGCCCGGAATCCAGAAGAGTTGGATATTGTTGTTTTATTAGTACAGATCTAATTTATTTGGGGATCGGGAATATCCTATCTTAACACATGTTAAATTAGTGATATTTACAGTAAATTTTCTCTAAAACTGTTCGGAGTAGAACAATGAAACATTTACATCATATTTCTAAGACTCTTATAAGCAGAGACCGGAAGTTTAGGCATTATGAATCATTAAAATAGGCAGACAGAAAGGCATAATAAATAGCTAAAATAGGCAAGCAAACAGGCATTATAAATACCTAATATACGCAATAAAAGACAATTAAAAAATCTTGTACTAGACCCACAATCTTGCATTTTCCACAAAGGGATTTCGGCAGCAAGAAAAGCAAAGACTTATCAATACAAATTGAGATTTTCAACTCTATGTTGCAATTACTGTTGGAAGCAAAGAAATCTTCTTCTCAGTAGCCGTGGAAAGTGTATTTTTGTGTTTGGTTGTACAGGTACTGATATGTTGCGATATGAAATATTTGTTTTCGTAGTTCACTGACTGCTCACATATTTTGCGTGTAAGTATTTTACCGTCAGTACAAAATACGTCGGATCCAAAAGTATTAACCTAACTTTGCAATTTACTGCGTAAAGGAACACTGAATTTCGGTAGCTGCTAGCTACAACAACGTCGCAATGAAAACTGAAAGAAAAATAACCGTTAAAAATTACGTTAGACCCGCTCTCATTGTTGCCTTGTCAAATAAACACAAGCGATAATTAAAAAGATTAATCAGTGATGACAATATAATAATTTAAAATTCTTTCTTATATTTTTTGTAATGTGAATTGTTCCCTTACTGTTATACATTTTTGCACGGCAGCACTCAATGTTGCAAAGAGAATATGAACCGACTGAAAGACAATAATATACATTCGGTGAAGTCACTTTCATTGTAGCGGTTATAGAAATAAATTAAAATATACCTGTACGAAATTTTTAATAATAAATTAATAAATAATAGATAAATAATCAAATAAAGACAAAGAAGCGTTTATTTTGTAAATTAGGCATTTATATTAAAAAAAGACAGAAAAGGGCAACATAAAACTGACGTTTCAATCTCAAAGGTATAATTCGTACAGATTTACTTTCAAAATGAAGATAGATTTAACACATTTGAAAAAGCCTTCTGCCAAAATTCCGGTCTCTGCTTATAAGTAATCTGATGGAAAGATAAAAAAAAAAACAATATTTTAGAAATTTATTAATTTTTTTCTGAATACGTAAATGTTTACCTCATTTTTGTTATATTTTTCAAGAAATCTGCTTTAAAAACCATTATTTTTTAAAAACCCCTATGTCAATTTATGCTACAATATCAACTACACACAGAAAATTTGAAATATATCTAACCATTAGAAGCTGAGATATGGTACACTTTATTGAGAAAAATACAAACTTACAGAAAATGGCTGCCAAAGTTATCAAAACACCTCAGTTGCATATTCCTCATCGTAGATAAAATTTTTTTTAATATATTTCCAGGACAATAACAATAACGTGCATAAATTATATACCGTTGGAAAGAGGATTTTTTTTGAGAGAATATAACCTAAATCAATTTTTAAAAATGGAAATTTCGAGCATATTACAGAGTCCCGGTCCCCTTAAGAAATATTTAAAATTGAAGTCTAACAATCCTAATTTTTTAGATAATTGCGCTGTACATATATTTGAATCGGTCATTTGTAAAACCACATGAGTCCACATTTTTACGAAAATGAGTCACCGGTACTATAGGAAGCACTATGGGTAGACGTATAATTTCCAGTCAAAACAACATGAGTCCGATCATTATTAATAATTCTATAAAATCTTAAAATATCAAGTTCTTTCAAAACTACATCAGTCCCGACTCGCCATGACGCATTTGCTATCGTGCACTTCTTTGTCAAAGTGTTAGACAGTGAGTGTAGTTCCAAGAGTTCAGAAGAAGAAAAAATAATCAATAGTGTTCTATGAAAGTACCTGCACCAGATAGAATAGACATTTTTGATAAAATTACGTCATTTGAAAGCAAAAATGAACAAGATTTGTATCTGTGTACCTTCGACGACTTGTAGAAGTGCATGATATAAAGAGAAAAAGTCCTCGAAGAGACATCTCAAAGCAAGAAACACGGTCTTTTTTGGAGGGATAATATGCAATTTATGTTATTTTCTTATTGTGAACTAAAGATATGTCTGTACTCATAAAATTATCATTAAACATTCGACACACTGGTATGAAAATTAATTACTCGCGAATAACTTTTTTTTAAAGTCGGCTATGATATTTTGAATTTAATTTGTGAATGATATGAATCATTTTGAATATGAAATAAAAATAACAATATAAATTGATTGAAAATTGTATAATAATGTATTTCACACTACAACAAACAATACACTTCATATTTTGACATGATACTAGAGTTGTTGTTACTGGTACTTATTAAAACAACACGAGTCCAAGAAATTAAAAAATATTTTAAGGTGATATGAAATGAGATAAGTAAAATACAATGCTTTTGTAATCAGACATATTAATGTATGGTCCTCCTGTAAAAGTTTCACAGACCTAACAAATTTTTTCCTATTTTTCTGGAAACATATTCTGTGACCCATGTGGTTTTACGAATGACTGATTCATTTGTTACTGCACTTTTTGAGTTGGAAAATAACATAATTGTAGAGTTAGTAGTATTTTTGATTGATATCAGGGTTTGTTGAATTACTAACACTTCGGCAGAATATATACAGTAGACAGGCATTTAACAATCGGTATTGTCCTCTCTGTTTCGATGTGGCATTGTGTTCCCAGGGTGTTTTTTTTTTAATCCTGTATTTATTGAATTATGAGATTATTGCAATTGATAGAAAACCGATTCAAGAGTTCTGTAGATTTTCGTGGTATACGTACTGTATATCATATTTGCTGTAGTAATTGATTAAAACCGACCACTGAGCGATATTCAATACAGCAAAGAAGAGGTCTTCGAAACGTTCGCTGTTTTTGTGTTCTATGAACCGTGACGATACTCAGGCTGTTTACGAGACGTAACATTTCAAGGAGAAATTTGTGCTGTATACTGGAGTTTACGAATCTCTGAAAATTTCCATAAATGCCCGATGAGTTTGGTGATCGCTCTATATTTGCGTAGGAAACATAGTTGTAAATGTAAAGCTTTCGTTCCAGCTGTAGCTGCGGGTTTGCTTCGAATCCCAGAATTATTTTTATGAATTTTATATAATACAGATTTTAATTTGTTTTGCCAGAACTTAGTAAAAGGAGAAATTATAATCAAACCGTATTCTATCGTAGACTGGATGAAATTAATATGACTACGTAATAGGTCCGTACGGTGATTTCCCCATTTCCTTCTACTAATGCAGGAAAATATGTTTTACTTTTTGCTAAAAGTTTGTGGTAAATGTTTTTAGCATGATCTGACCAGTTCAATTTACAATAAAAAAACTCCAAGAAATCTAACCACCTTACACATTTGTAAGAATCCTTAATTTTAAGACAATTGATAGTGTAAGCCCTTACTTACTTACAAATGGCTTTTAAGGAACCCGCAGGTTCATTGCCGCCCTCACATAAGCCCCCCATTGGCCCCTATCCTGAGCAAGATTAATCCAGTCTCTACCATTATATCCCATTTCCCTCAAATCCATTTCAATATTATCCTCCCAACTAACACTCTATATGCATTTCTGGATTCGCCCATACGTGCTACATGCCCTGCCCATCTCAAACGTCTGGATTTAATGTTCCTAATTATCTCAGGTGAAGAATACAATGCGTGCAGTTCTGCGTTGTGTAACTTTCTCCATTATCCTGTAACTTCATCCCTCTTAGCCCCAAATATTTTCCTAAGCACCTTATTCTCAAACACCCTTAACCTATGTTACTCTCTCAAAGTGAGAGTCCAAGTTTCAAAGACCAACCGGTAATATAACTATTTTATAAATTCTAACTTTCAGATTTTTTGACAGCAGACTGGATGATAAAAGCTACTCAACCGAATAATAACACGCATTTCTCATATTTATTCTGTGTTTAATTTCCTCCCGAGTATCATTTATATTTGTTACTGTTGCTCCAAGATATTTGAACTTCTCCACCTCTTCAAAAGATAAATTTCCAATTTTTATATTTCCATTTCGTACAATATTCTCGTCACGAGACATAATCATATACTTTGTCTTTTCGGGATTTACTTCCAAACCTATCTCTT
This sequence comes from Periplaneta americana, assembly GCF_040183065.1. NCBI lineage: Eukaryota > Metazoa > Arthropoda > Insecta > Blattodea > Blattidae > Periplaneta > Periplaneta americana. Next base: position 153,427,809 of record NC_091130.1, read on the forward strand.
TACTTGCTTCCAGTAAAATTCCCGTGTTTTCATTAATCGTTTGTGGATTTTCTCCTAACATATTCACGTCATCCGCATAGACAAGCAGCTGATGTAACCCGTTCAATTCCAAACCTTCTCTGTTATCCTGGAGTTTCCTAATGGCATACTCTAGAGCAAAGTTAAAAAGTAAAGGTGATAGTGCATCTCCCTGCTTTAGCCCACAGTGAATTGGAAACGCATCTGACAGAAACTGACCTATACGAACTCTGCTGTACGTTTCACCTATACACATTTTAATTAATCGAACTAATTTCTTGGGAATACCAAATTCAATAAGAATCCATTTTTTATTGTACGTCTAAAATATAAACAATAATAGTTTACTGCACAAAATCACACGAACTTCTATTTAAATACTACATTATAATCTCTCCCTCTTCCATAAAGCAGTGTAATTTTTAAAGGAATTCGTGTTTGTGTGATTTTCGAAACGGGGTAAGAGACTCCCAGTTTCTAATAATCGTTGAGAAACTGCTACAAAAGTTCGTCGATTAAATAACCTTCTTTGAGGAATACATTGACGGTACATCCTTCTTGCCTCACTTGAATTACGACGACTTTCTCCATAAATTAATAACATGTGATATTCCTAAACTGTGAATGACATTGTAAGTTTATCGAATATCCTGTACTGAACTGTGTCATCCGCTTTACAGTAGAGCTATGGACAGGGAACTTGAACTCAGCTGACATGTACGTACGTCTGTGCAGAGTACTGCCTGCTGAACACGTTGCCACGTCTCTCACGACAAAATATTAACAAATTTAAGCATGCAATTTTATTTAATTTCACGAAAACGCAATAGAACACACAAATATTTATTTAAACTAATATTAACTCTTTGCTAGATATACCTAGTGATGTAATTGTTTTCGTAATTTTACTAACGGTATAAACAGTATAACGCGAATAAAGTAAGAAAAGAAAATTTTTTTTCTGCGAAAACTATCAAGTTTTGACCCTATGTTGTATGGACATTTTTTGATCCTGTAGACCTTCCTCGACGACTGTGAAAAGGACGGCACTTATACCCCTTACACCCTGTATATATTTCTATGGGTCTATCATCATTAACCTTTGTATCGGTATTTAAGATCTATGCAGTATCAGTATATAGATTTGTTTTACGGATTTCCTCCTTGATTCTCTCCTACCAAAATGAATTTTCTATATTACTTTTCTTTCTTGGATTTTTTTTTTTTTTGCGTAGGCGCTTTGGATTTTCGTTTCATTTCTTGCGGAAGTGAAAGAGATGAGGATAATTGATCTTGAGTTTCAGTAAAGGTTTTAACCTTGGTTTCTCGGGAAACTTTCTTATCTATCACAGATCTCCTAGAACAGTGGTTCCCAACCTCTGGTCCACGGACATCCAGGAGCCCGCGAGTAATTCGAAAGGGGTCTTCGTTAACAAGATATATTTTCAAATGGCATTTCAATTAAATTTAACTTCATCGCTTTCGCCGATTTTTCTCAGCTTGAAACAATATTTGTTTGCTTGTGTCAGACTTGTGAGACACAGAGTTTATCAGGAATGAGATCACCAGAGGAACTTCTCTTAGCTTGCAAGTCTAGCCTACCTATCTGTTATTTGGATTTTGTAATTTGAATTCAATTTTCAGCTTCATCGCTCAGGATAAAATTGAATCAATGATAAAGAAATTACATTTGTGGTCCAGCTGTGTTTCAATCCAGAATTCGATTAATTCCCCACTCTAAGTAACTTCCTAGCAACGAATGATGAACTCTTATCCAATATCGTTGGGAGTATGAAGGACATCTTGATTTATTGACATTAAAATTAAGGGAATATTTCCTTCTTGCAATTGAAAGAACAATTCCGTATGACAAAAAATAGTTCGTCTGTCAAAGAAGAGAAATTGTTAGTTATTAGGTATCTTTTTTACGCGAGCTTAAAAACGTGTATCCCCACAATGATTTTATTGCAATCTTATCTACATTCACCCATGTAGCCTCATGTTTTCCGATCTACATCACAACACTTAAACGTCAACATGTCTTAGTATACAGTAGCGGCAAAAAAAAAAAAAAAAAAAACGGACCGATCCTTGTAGCTTATACAAAAGAATTCTGTGCTGTGTATTGTGTCAAACTGTGGTAATTTCAATATGCATAGTGAAGCCAGAGATATGTACTGCTATTTAAAGTAAAAATACGCAGAGGTAGAAATGTAATATTGATGCCAGATGAAAATAAAACTCTCAAAGTTTTTTCGTCTGTAAGTTTGAGACACTAATGTCCGGTTTTTCCAAGTATTGTTAGAAAATTTAACGACTGTTAAACTCTAAACAGTTTGTTAATTAATAAAATTGTATGTTTTCAACACCAGTTTGGTTTAACAGATTGTTAACAGTTTGTTAATTTTAAATGTAGGATTTCGGGCAGTTAACTCGTTTAACAGTTAGTTAAATATGGCCGATGTCTCCACAGTTGTTCGAACAGAAGTTGCAAAATTAATATTTTGTGTCTCTCTGTAGGGAATGTTTAGTATATGACTGGTAATATAACATTTAAAAAATACTTTGGACTGTTTAAATACATCAGTGTTATTTTATTTCTTTCGTATTTCGTATCCATAATAGCAATGAGGAAATATAACCTTATTTTGTAATTATTATTCAGCACGTCACCTACAGCTTTCATTTGTCAACTGTTTGTTTATGGAGCGTGGCCTACTATAACAGATTGCCATTTTATGCAAGTTTCATGACTCACTCTATAATATAGAATTTAAAGATTAATTTTAGCCAAGCAAAAATTGTCTTACATGTGTAGAATCATTACCAACTGCTGTTGAGTAGTTAAAATAGTGCTAACAGACGTTATAGTTAAGTGTTGGTTATCTTAAACAAAATTATGTTCAACAAATGGAAAATACATTAACAAAGCGTTAAAAATAAACACTGTTAATTTAACATTCATTAAGCAAAATTAAACATTACTTGGACAAACTGGCCATGAAGGAAATAAAAGACGGTAAGAATCGAACAAATGCAATAAATTTCATTGTTACATGTGAATAGCAAAATTTGAATCTGTGACTCTGAAATCAGCAACAAGTGTCGGTCCGGTTTTTTTTTTTTTTTTTTTTGCCACTACTGTATATTTTCTGTTGGTCTCCATAAAGAATTGATATGAATGTAAATTTAATGTTGAGCTAAACTTGCGATTTAAGAGTGTCTGCAATTGAACCAGACTTGTCAAAATTGCCAGCTACAAGGCAATATCAACCATCCCAATAACAAACTTACGGCAAATCTAAGAAACTTATTTTACAGATGCAATATAGGTACCGCCAGTTAATGTATCTCCTAAAAAAAGGTCAACGAAAGTGGCAGTTCGATAAATGAAATTATCGATACCTATTGTTTGAATAATTGAGAACTAAGGTTTGTTTGTTTATATGTCACCATGACGGGTATTTAAACACTACAAGGTCTAGGGAAATTATTTGCTTATAAAAACTATAATGAATAATAAAAAAAGTTTGGAGAAGGCATTGATATTACGCATTATTGAAATATATAAAAACAAGAATCTGAACAACTGGATAATACCCACGGCAGAGCAATATCGATAGTCGACGTCACTCGATGGCCACTAGTCACCGGGCCGTACCGAGCCGTGCCAAACATAACACAATCGAAATGGTGGTAGTAAAATTCGCGACTATATTCTTAAATAATTCACTGCATTAGTCAAGTGCAAGGTTTTATGTAGTACAACGGCGGTGTTTTGAACGCATTGAAAGAAATGCAGATGTAGTAAGATCTTAAAGTAGGCTATCACAAGGAAATGAACATGAAAAAAGGCGTGTTTGACGGAATATCATTCAAATGACGGAAAGTAAATTTGCGGTTAATGTTCGCCAAAGCGTTAAGTACGTAATTATGACCGCGTTGCCGTTTTATTTCTGGCCTAGAGAAAAATACCTAGCCTTTTACGAAAAAAAAAAAAAAAAAATTAGGGTCCATGAAATTATTCACCGCTTTCATTATAGGCCTATTATTGTTTATCAATATTACGAAACAAAAACTGTCATAAAGGCCATGACCAACTAAATAAGTTTCAAACAATTATAAAATAAGATAATTTGGTCCAGGGAGCATCCGTTTTTGATGAAAAGATAATTCGTTTGGCTTTTTTCTTAAATGAAATTACGAAATGACGTTCGTGTGCTTAACATTTAACAAAAAAAAAAAAAAAGAAATATAGCAAAACTGTTTTGTCTCGAGACTCTCATCTAAGTCACGTAATCTACTTCAATATATTTGCGCAAATATATATTGTAGCTAACAGTGGCGCTATCTCTCTGTAATGTTCAGAACGAAGGAGGCAGAGAAGAAAAGAAACAAATTTCTCCCTCCAATGACGCCACATACAAATGTCGTGTTCTTATGTTGGCGAGATTGTGTATTTAGTTAAATATGGTGCTAAACGTAACGGCACGGTTCAAAGATACCGTGGGAATTCTCCAGTATAGCGCAAGAAAATCATTTTTATTAAGTTGGCTATATTAGGATAACAATCGACAATATACTATTTCCAGATAAGAATATGATTTCTCAGGAAGATTTGGTATCTTTGTATTTATGTGTTTTCAGACTGAAATTGTATTCAAAAGCTAAAACTAAAATTTAATATTGCTACCGATTCATTAAGGATACTGAGGGGCAGGTATTTATGGAGATTAATTTTATCATTTGTGTTTTTTTAATATTGAGGTCGACGAAGATTGATTTATACTCTTGGTGGAGATTAATGGAAATTTTGGAAAATACAATTATTTTGTAATTGCAGTATTAACCCAGTATGATTATTACTTTCCAAATAATTAACATTAAAGATTCGTTGCATTCTGGTAAAGATGCGGTATGGCCAATAGACAATATTTGTTGGATTGAGACTGTATTTAACACACATTCATTAAAAACGGAAAAACTTGCAGCCCTCAAATTACTACTTTCTAATAAATTAGTGAAAAGTTGAATTCTCCGCCTTTTGAGTTTGCCAATGTAATCAGAGCACCTGGAATAACATGTAATGTAGTCTACTTGAATATACTGTATAACAAATTTAAGTGAAAAAAAAAACTGAGAATATGAAATTCGGTATAAAACGACGCAATAGTAACAATTCGCGAATGTGTTCATATTTCGCTATTAGAACTCTGTTTCGCGATTTGTCGTGATTGTTTTATTCGCATATTATTAATCAGAATCACCTAATTCGTGAAGATTAGTAAAAATCTATTGTATATCTATTATGTCGTGATTTTCGCGATCTCCATAAATACCCGGCCCTGAGGATATTTAATTCACTACATTATGAAAATATGAAATGAAAATATATTTGTTAGTACAAAAATCTACAAGAATAAAAATATATAATACACTAGCATTACCCACCCTTCTATACGGAAGCGAGATTTGGACATTAAAGAAAAAAGACATGAACAGAATCAAAGCAACGGAAATGAAATTTTTCAGGAGAACAGCAGGATATACTCTTTTAGACCGAAAAAGGAATGAAGAAATTTTAGAACAATTAGAAGTAGTCAGTAGAAGAAAAAATCACCAGATACAAATTCAATTGGCTAGATCATGTAAGAAGAATGGAAAATTCAAGAATCCCAAAAATTATGATGCAATATAAACCTAGAGGACATCGTCGACCAGGAAGACCGTTAAGAAGACTGCTAGATGGGGCCGAAACAGGTCTACAGAGACCTAATTCGTGAAGGATGATGATGATGATGATGATGATGAAAATATGTAATGAGCAGAACATATTTATGGGCTTAGATTATGTAAAATATTTTTGGGGGTCCGCCAACATGAAGTAGAAACTTTAAGGGGTCCGTGATACTCGAAAGGTTGTGAACCACTGCTCTAGAACTTAGTTTCGAAGCCGTAAGAGAAATATACGTATTGTGCGAGAGTGGAGGCAAAGCCGGTTGGGATGAATGTTTCAGTCTTTCAGCGTAAAACTCAGTCCCTAGTAGAGTTTGAATCGCGCCATCTGGAAATGCGAAGGTCGTTGATGCGTTTCACAATACTAAGTTCCCGTTTATATAAAGTGCATACAGGATTATTTGCCGATTGAGTTAATGTACAATTAGCACACTTTATTTCTGTGTTGAGACGTGTATCTGTGCTATGTGCTTCGGTGCAATTTAGACAACGTTCATTGTTGCATCAGATTTTAAGTGAATGCCCAAATTCTACGCATTTCTTGCATTGTAGCAGTTTTTCCTCATATTTTTCTATAGGGACACGACTATAGTATAACTTTAAATAAGCCACTAAAATCTGAGAACGAAATTTTACAATGCAAGTTCGGGTTTGGACATAGTTTGGGTTACCTTCTTCATGGTTTGTAAACCTGTATACATTCTGAATAGGATATCTTTCATTAGTTGACGCATTGTTTTCATGTCTTCTTCCATTAAACTGAACAACAAATTTTTACTTTTTGTTTTGCTCCGAAATAAAAATAGGTGAATATTGCTAATATGTGTGCCCTAAATTTGAATTTAAAATCCAAATTGCCCCATCATGTACCACTTTCTGGGGAAAATGAATTTAATTTTTATGACAAAACTTATTTGTTTTTAGTTTTTCGCTGCTACTGATAAAATTACAACACACTAGGGATTCAAAATTCCTCATAATACTTGAAAAATGTCTACTGGATACAAAAATAATATAAAATAGTTTAAAACAACAACAATAAAAAATTTTCATGCATATAATGAGAAAACTGTCGGAATTTGAACTTAAGTTTAAAATAATTTTCTGGATGACTTCTGTTTATAACTAGACCCGGGACTGCATTTCAGAAGGAACCAACAATAGTCTGCAAGCATGCTGGATGATGATCTTCCTTTATATCGCCTTTCCATTTCAGATATTTCTTGATGAAATCTTTCCCCATGCTCGTCGTTTACCGCTCCAAAGTTAGGAGGAAATAAATCCAAATGAGAATGTAAAAAGTGTATTTTGAGAGACATATTACTCTCCATTTTGTCATATGCACTTAACATGATTTCCACAACAAGTTCTATGTAGTTCTCTGCCCTAGAATTTCCAAGGAAATTTGAGCAAACGTCTTTGAAAGAGCGCCATGCCATTCTTTCTGTAAAGGAAAGTTTTTCCTCAAACAAAGGGTCAGCCATAACTTGTGAATTTGTGGACCGATGAAAATGCCCTCTTTTAATTTTCCTTCACTCAAACTGGTAAACTTTTCCTTTAAATACTGAAAACCACACCCTTGTTTGTTCATTGCATAGACCTCACTTTGAACTCTTATGAAATTTACTTAATAGAAGGAACCAATATCTGTTTATTTAATAGAAGTACAAAATAACATGCCAACAACCATAATAATCCGTAAATAAGTCATAAACTCATAAAATACATTAGCTTTTGTTTTGGTTTATACCTCCAACCCCCGCCAGATGTTTCCTGGGGAAGCGCTTATTGAAAAGTGAAATCATAGTTTATCTTAAAAACCTTACATGATACGAAGAAAAGAGATGCATTTTCGGATTCAGCGCACATCAGACCATAAGGGATACATTGTTTTAAGTCGGAGTAAAATTCTTGTTGTTCAGTGTTATCTCTACATCCACGTTTTTAATAAAATTATACGTTTTTAGTGGATGTGATTAAAAGGTATAAAAGTTATGAAATCATGAACGTTCTTCCGCAAATTGGGAGCTTAAGAAATGATTTGCGTCCATACCACTTTCAAAATGGATTTCGAATTTCTTTTTTTCTTTCTACTTTTTTATATGTGTGATCGATAGTTTAGAATATTGTTCACAGAGAAGTTTTCCTAATTTAAGGGCGTAAATATTACTCAAACTGCATTCTTTTGCCACTAACATCACAATAACTGTACACGAATCTAATATGTTGAGGCAGAGTTTGTGTATTGTTTAGTAGAAATTGTCTCGGCCTGTTTGACGTCAATCTGATTTAACTCCTACGTCGTGAATCGGAGTCACGTGGTTATCTCGGGCTAGTCATGGCCATCTTGACAATCGCCTAATATAAATACATGTTGGAAGTTAAAAAAACAAAGGAATTGCTATCTTAATCTCATGTTAAATGTGCATTTATATATAAACTTGTTCAGTGTTGGCCATGTAATGACTAAGAATGTGATGTAGCGCCGAAGCCTGTCTTTTTCGTTTGCTACGGATTTAACTGTAGTGTAATATCAATTTGAGATTGTGAAATATTCGTCATTTCTACAGCATCCATGTCGATGTCAGAGGACTGTATTTCTGTGTTTGTTTCAGTTATATTGTGTAATTGAGATAGTCTATTGAGCAAATTCCGCCTCCATTATGTGTAGTATAATTTAGTTTATGAAACTGCATCAAAGTAAAAAAATCTAAAATTCCCCGGAGAAACTTACGGGGAGTCTAAAGCTTTGATAATCCAATGTACACTATGATTCATGTTTATCACTTGCCAACCGTTAAGAAAATTTTAAGTATATAAATGTCACTAGCACCCGTTAAAAATCATGTTTACACTCATTTGAGTTTTAATTTTTCTATTTTTTTTTCTCTTGAACCCAGGCCTATATGGAAAAAAGCCGAGACACGTGTCTTATGGATTTGGCCATACTTTCACCCAAAATTTTCCCGACTTGAATCTTGACATCAAAGTGGGGCTTGTAAGATTTAGCAAGTTTTGTAATGAACACTTTTCATAAAAAATTATATATAATGAATGAAATAGTACATTATGCAACGAGCCTATAATGGTAGTAATTAAGACGCGAGTATGTTTACGAAACGAGCGCAAGCGAGTTTCATAATTTTCATACGAGAGTCTCAATTACCATTATAGGCAAGTTTCATACGACTTTTTATGCTCGACCATATTTCTAACTTGAAATTATTCATAAGTACTCATGTTATTCTTATCTGACTGGGGAGCGGAACTGACCTTGTGCAATATCTCGTAAATTGTGAGATGTGCGCAAACGCGAAAGTATTGATTTTTTCCGAGAAACAAATGTCATTAACCTTGATATAATCTAGAGAGTAAAATAAACATTAACCTTGATATAACCTTGAAATTGATTTAGACATTGAAAAACGAGATGACAAATGGAATTTATTTGAATATTATTTACAATTAACGCTAATTATTATAGTAACAGAACATAACCTTCTGCGACAGTATTGGATTTCCAGCCTCCGTGACGTTTCGCTAGTTGTCTTTCGATTGCATATCCGAGAATAACCGATACTTGCGCTTTCATATTGCTACAACGGTGTTTTCTGATTAGTGGAACACCTGAACTTTAATGAATAGGTGTACTTTAATGAGATCCATTAAAGAGCTGCTACGAGGTGTATAATTACTACATTTCGGCATGGTCGAGCATAAAGAAAATTAAAAATTATTCTATCTTTATTCACTCAAGAGTAATAACAAAAGTAAACAACTATCACATTAAAGTTTTTTCAAGAAACAAAACTGCGTTTTCTTTTAACACTTTATGAGGCTGATAATCATTGTTTCAAACTTTGTTTAATATTGCTCTTAAACAGCATAAATTGTATTTTTATAATAGCAGTTTTAAACATTTGCAAACAGAGCCTTTGGTGCATTTTAAAATGTGTATCACATTAGCCCGACCTTTTTCTATTGTAACATATTTGCCCTACTTGACCCTATATGAATAGCTAAGGATTACAGACCCGCTGTATGGTAGTTAAGACAATCAATTTGTGGGGGGAAATGTGAATTAGAAAACGAGAGATAAATTTAATTTCACACGATTGTCAGAATAAAAATAAAGAAGGTAAACTTGCGAATACTAAATGAGGCAGTAGAGCAAGTGGACAGCTTCAAATACTTGGGGTGTACTATAAGCAGTAACATGAGCTGCAGCCAGGAAGTCAAAAGGAGGATAGCAATGGCAAAGGAAGCTTTTAATAGAAAAATGAGCATATTTTGCAGACCTCTGGAAAAAGAACTAAGGAAGAGACTAGTGAAGTGCTTTGTGTGGAATGTGGCATTGTATGGGGCAGAAACATGGACATTACGACGAAGTGAAGAGAAGCGCATAGAAGCATTTGAAGTGTGGATATGGAGAAGAATGGAGCGTGTGAAGTGGATAGACAGAATAAGAAATGAAGCTGTGTTGGAAAGAGTGGGTGAAGAAAGAATGATGCTGAAACTGATCAGGAAGAAGAAAAGGAATTGGCTGAGTCGTTGGTTGAGAAGAAACTGCCTTCTGAAGGATGCAATGGAAGGAATGGTGAACGGGAGAAGAGTTCGAAACACAAGAAGATACCAGATTATAGGAATTATATACGGAGAAAAGCAGAAAATACGAAAAACTGGAGAAAGCTAGGTTTGCAGTGAAAGACCTGCCCTCGGGCAGAACATTATGAATGAATGAAGCATCAGTAAAATACGAATTTAAAAAAAAAAATCGTGTTTATCCTTTAGTTCGTACCTATAAAATAAATTTAGAATAAATGTTATAAAATATAACTTGTTTTTTATGTTTATTGTATGGTAAGCCACAAAGACTGATATTTTAAAACTTGATATAAATATATATGCATAAAACTGCTTTACTTTCTTTATACAAAATATAATTTGTTGATAGTTTATTCGTACTAAAGATTGAAATTCATGATTTTTTCGAACCAAATACCTATAGATGTGCCTTGGCATCAGGAATCAAACAATATTGAATGGAAAAAAATTCTTGGATGTAATGAAGTACAAATTAATTAAGTTGAAGTACCTAGATAAGCTTTATTTTATAGATAAAGATATGAAACTCGCTTTAAAATTGCTATGGAAAAAATTACATTCTAAGTATGAATTTAAATGTTTAATAATGAGAAGGTTAAAACAAGACTGCATAGAAAATCTCTTCTCTATTGTTCGATCTAAAGGTGGAAACAACGTGACTCCAGATTGCTCGAAGTTTAGAGCTACAATTAGATAAATATGACGAATCATTTCCTAAGCCCCCTGAAAGAAGCATCTGTGAAGTTGGCATTTGTTATTTATTATTCAAGAAAGATACATCGTGGCAGCTAAATCGAATTTTTGCAGTCATATTTGGACGAAACTTTTAAAGATGGCAAACACGTAGAGCATACAAATAAAGAAAAAAATGTATTGCAAAAGAATGCAAGAACTTAAGTTGCGGGTTGGGTGTATAGCTGAGTGAATCACGAAATTTGTCGGAGAAATTTTTCTTCAAATAGTGCAAATGATGACCTAACAACATACATCGCAAAAAGACTAAAGATTCAAACATTGTTTTCTTTAAGAATATTTATCTCTTAAGACAAAACTGTGTTTTTTTTTTTTAATTAACGGTGTTCTTCGTAAAACTAGAACTGGTGTGAATGAAAGGGCTATTTAAAATGTTAGTGCCGTCTGTTAACATTTCTGTTATCAGTGGCTGTGCCAATATCTTCATTGATAAATATTTCAATGTGCTAGTAAACTGTTACATCAAAAATAAAATGGACAACCGGATAGTTACGAAACGAAATAAGTGATGTATGAAATCTGCTAAGTCATCCTACAACTAAATCATTTACATTCGAAAATACGAAAATTTTATTGTGCAAATTCATTTCTATTCTAATAACTTTGTAATTTTTATTAATTTATAATATTGTGAACAAAGAGATTCCAAATTATTATGCCGCTTTTGTTTTCTTATTGACATTAAATGCACAACCTTTCGCTTATCCTAACGTAACGCTGCAAGGACTGTATCAATGTTTCAAGCCGCTAGATGGCAGCACAGTCACTTTCCGCCGCTGCTTAAATGCTAAACAGGAAAAGCTTTCCAATATTATTGTTAAAGAGTATTTTATAATAACTTCGTGTGGGCTATTGTAATACAGTGCTTTAAATCTGGCCAAATTATACAAAGAAATTGAGTAAGGCTATTGTGATACACACAGATGCTTAATATATCACCTGTAGAAGTTTAGTTGAAATCACATTGAAATTAACTAACAGATATCAGGATTCAGGTCGGGAAAATTTTGGGTGAAAGTATGGACAAATTCATCAGACACATGTCTTGGCTTTTTTCCATATAGGCCTGGGTTCAAGAGAAAAACAACTTGGAAAATTACGAGTCAAACGAATGCAGAGTAACAATTCATTGCTGCTACACGAAAAGACATAGCGACGTGGCTCAGGCGGTAGCGTGCTGGACTCGAGTGTAAGCAGTAAATGCATTGTATGCAGTTCGGGTTCGAATCCCTTATTCAACATTTTAATTTTTTTTTTATTTTAGTACTCATATCCGTAGCGTCCTAAGGTTATAACATTTTGCAATAGGTGCAAAAATGTATGGTTTGAAGAATAAATTTCATCTCATATTACATGGCAGTGATACAAAGAAATCCTTCAAATGATTCACATTACTATAAATCAGTGATTAATTGAAAACAAGGTGTACTGGCCCTTTGTACGTGGTACGCTATGTTAACAGTCGTTTGACTTGTAACTTTTCAATTCTTTATTATTGAACCCAGGCCTATGTGGAAAAAAGCTGAGACACGTGTTTTATAGATTTGGCCATACTTTCACCCAAAAATTTCCCGACCTGAATTTTGACATCAAAGTGGGGCGGTCTCCTTGTAAGATTTAGCAACTTTTGTAATCAACTTTTTCCCCGTAAAAATTTATAGAGTTTACTGAAATTTTAACATTTACTGCAAATACTACCAAATTGCTGTATGTCCAAATAATTTTTTTTGTGTGTAAGGAAATAGATTGAGAAAATTGTGATAGAACTTGTATTGGTAAAATAAGTTAAAACACTTTTCAAAATAATTATGAATGCATTTTCCAAAATTGTGTTAAATTTTAGCAACAAGAAGAATGTATATTAAGCTACGAGTAAAATTGTTAGATAAACAGGTAAAAAATAAGTGTATATGTGTAATCTTTTTAACTAACACTGTATTATAAGTGCCATGCCAACATGTCAATTCAAACATTCTGAAGAGCTGACAAATTATGAAATACCTCTCAAGAAGTAATACATTACTTCATCTTAGGAAATTGATCAACTTGATTAATTCGTTTTATTGCAAATATAATATTAAAATAGCCCTTCTGCATGTCAAAATAGCCCTAAAATGTGTATTATAATAGCCCTTCACATTCACACACTAATTAATGCTAGAATTTTCAACATTTACAGCTTTTCTTTAGATAAAAATAAGGCTGACACTTTTCTGAATAAAAGGAAATTTTAAAAATCATTCTACCTTTATTCATTCAAGAGCAATTAAAAAAGTAACAGAGTATCACATCAAAGTTTTTTAAAAAAGAAAAACTGCCTCTTCGATTATAGTACATTATGCAACGAGCCTATAATGATAGTAATTAAGACGCAAGTATGTTTGTTTATGAAACTCGCTTGCGCTCGTTTCATAATTTTCATGAGCTTCTTAATTACCATTATAGGCGAGTTTCATACGACTTTTTACGCTGACCATATTTCTAACTTTAAATTATTCAGAAGCATACATTTTATTTGTATCTGACAGAAGATCGGAAGTGACCTTGTTCATAGCTCTTGAATTGTGAGATGTGCGCAGACGCGAAAGTATTGATTTTTTTCCGAGGAACAATAATGTCATTGACCTTGATGTAATGCAGAGAATGTATAACCTGGAAATTGATTTAGAATTAAAAAACGAGATGACAAATTAAATTTATTTGAATATTATTTACAATTAACGCTAATTATTATAGTAACAGAACATAACCTTCTGCGACAGTATTGGAGTTCCAGCCTCCGTGACGTTTCCCTCGTCTTTCGATTGCGTATCCGAGAATAATCGAAAACCTGAACTTTAATGAATAGGTGTACTTTAATGACATGCATTAAAGGATTGCTACCAGGTGTATAATTACTACATTTCGGCATGGTCGAGCATAAATACATTTACGAAACTGATAATGATTTTTTAAAACATTCAATATTGCTCCTTAAACAACTTAAAATGTACTCCCATAATCGCAGTTTTAAACATTTGCAAACTGAGCCTTTGGTACATTTTAAAGTCTGTATCAAATTAGCCCTATTTGACCCCACATGAATAGCTAAGAACTACAGACCCGCCTGTTTTTAAAAAACGAAACCAAACAGTCTCTGGTTTTGTAAAAGTTGGTATCGGTATGGTAGTTACTTAAGACAAGCAATTTGTGGGGGGAAAATGTGAATTAGAAAAAGAGAGATAAATTTAATTTCACTAACTTATATCACAACTGAATATAATGTAAAAGATCTGCATATACTCAACCCAAATATGATAAGAGAAATCATGCCCCTATTTGCATAAATAACCTTCTCGACCCCGGTTCAATATTTTCTACTTTCAATCTCAAATATGGATCAACTTCGTACCGATTCCTACACACTAGTTTTTCTTGTAAGCATAACTGGATTTCAAAATGGTTTCCCACGAAGACAGGCCATGTAGAAAAAGGCAACTACCCTCGTTATCTAGTTCTGAAGATCCTTTTTTGTGCGCAATTTCTTATGATCAGAAAAAACAATCACCCAGAATTGATGTAGTGTACATTTCAAAATATGTTTTCAAAAAAGTCGTCACAAATCGCAATATTTGACAAGTATGTATTTTAAACATTTCGATGTTTTATCGCTTTAGATCTATTGGCGTATTTTGTATTTCATATAGGTCCAGTAATTTATGTATTAAGGGCGAAATGAAGATTTTTAGCAAAAACTACGGAGTTGCTACAAAGGTCAGAGATTGCAAGTGGCCCGAGGTTTAAACATGAATTTTCGCCAAAGGTTCATACATTATTTCGTGGCACTAGTCCGTAAATGAATAAATTAAAACTTTTTGATAAGAGTTTTAAGCTAGAAATTCGCTTTGTGTTTGTACCCTATGTCTTGTTTAGCGTGTTTTGTTTTGGTATCTACGGACTTTGTACACTAGAAAAAAAAAAGAATACGTAGAATAAAAATTATTCGTTGAGGGAGGCCATGCATGATGCTATTATTTCTTTGTTGTTAAGTTACCAGTCTCTGAATTTAATAAACAATGTTCTGTTACGTTGGAAATGATGTCAGAGTCTGTTGAAACCATAATTCCTTCTGGAATTGTTATTAAAGCCAAACAAACTGGAGATAAGTTGTTGCCAATTAAATAAACATAAGTGTAAGTAAAGAAACGACATTTTTTTTGGCCCTAGAGCCCATGAAAGTTTTTTAGGTCCGCAAATGTATAACGGGCTGTTACATATATCGTATCCCTGGAGAAATTAAACAATAATTATGGACTTGAGCGCCACAAAAAATTGTTTTGTCGCAAAGGGTTATTTTAGTTTTAATACTTTGTTTCAAGTGAATTCGTTCCATAATCTTTTGTAGAAAAGAATTATTTCAGTATCACGTTACCATAATATCACTCATCCACTGGCAACCCTGTGTGTAGTTACATCTTTTCTTTGCCTCTCATTTATGGAGGAAAGACCTGAAGACTTACATTGCAGCGTGAGGTTTATTGTTGCTATTATTAATGAATGCTACTTGCTTCTAGCCAAATGTTAATATCCAAACTTCCTGAAGAAATTAAATCTCTAAATACGTCGAAAGCAGCTAATCTTTTCAACGCTTTTGTTGCATTAAGAAATAGCATCACACAATGTTGCCAAAATTAATTTTCCCAGTGTGATTACAGAGTATAAATTCCACTTAAGACAGAGTAGGCCTAAGAAAATTAAAGAAAAGAGCGCAACAAACCAGAAGCTCGCAAACAAAAACATGTGAAATTCGAAAGAGGTTAAAACTTTTATTTTTGGTCTTTTCCATTTGCCACCAGGGGTCTTTAGTACAATATAAAGCTGAAATTAGTATTTTACTAGCGACAAATTAATAAATAAGTAAAAAGAACCAGTTATTTCTATTGCATAAATCTGTATTGGTAAATTTGTCACAAGAAGCGATAAGCACTAGTAATTTCTAAGAGTTCCATTTCTTTTACCAACGAATTGTTGCATAAAATTTTGTCATTTGTAAAACAGAATCGTGAGGTCGTTTTCTACAGATCCTTCGTTCTTGGTAAACTTTCTTAAAAGTGTAGAAATAACACTTTTAAAGTAACATGACTTCATCTTAAAGCTGTGAGAGTGAAGAATAATTCATATATAGGTAGAGGAAAACGGTTAGGCCAAAAATAAATACCGATTTTCAACAGTTTCTGTTTAAAGAAAGATTTCGCATGTCAAAAATAAAATTCGAGACATTGTTTGCTACTGCAAAGCCTTATTTAGATTCTGCAACACGATTTTACCTAAAAGTCCCTAATCAACAGAAGGGTAGCTATTTTAATAATAATCAAACTCTGTACGGTATTTAAAAAAATAATAATAATTTTAAAATTAGTTATAATATTAATTTGAAAGATAATTTATAAATGCATAACACAGCTCTCTTCTTAAAGTTCGGGAAAATTGTCGCTCGTTTATACTTCCAATATTGGTACCGTAGTACCAGACCAATTGGAGGGAGTTAAGCAATAATTGACCAACCGACAATTTGGAGAAAAAAAAAAAAAAAAAAAAAAAAGAGAGAGAGAGAGAGATATTTACACAGATCTATTGCTGGTAGGCTAATTTAACTCTGAAAAAAAATAAAACTGCTATATCTGAATTTTGCTGCTATTTATAAGCAAAACTTCGTTTACTGCATAAAATTCATTTATTTATTTATTTTGTTTTGAAATATTAATTCAACTCCTGGTCTGTTATTAAAAATCGCTTAGCTTTTTTTGGTATTATTTGTTCTATTTCTTGTAATAATATGAATGTTATAATACTTCTTTCATAAAATGTTTTATAAAAAGAAACAGATTTATTTCAATGGCCAATATCTCGAAAGAAGTTTCTGGCGCTTGGTCTCTTATTACATAACTCCATCCAGTTATTGATTGAACACACGTGTGGAGTTGTTTATATTTATTTTTATTTTACTTACTTTGTCAAATTCCTGTCTAAATTGTGATAGGCTATGTCGTTTTCTTCTGTTATTTCATTGAGAAACATGACGCAAAGATCGTTTCGAGTAATTTTTACAACAATGAAACACATAAATGCTGAATATTTTGTGTGCATCCCAGACTACGATTGTCTTTCTTCTTTCTTAATTAAATAAATGCAAAATTAAATAACACCTAAAACTGATTTCATTATTATAACACTACTTTTTTCACAATATTCTAAAACACAATTTTTCAATATGACTGCCTTTCATTTCTAAAACATGCTAGTCATGACAAATTAGTAAAATTGTGATATGCAACAGAAATTACTAAGACTTGTCGTTTGTCATCCATAAATTGGTAAATTGTCACTCAATTTCCAGGTTATATCAAAATTAGTTCATGTTATTCTTTAAATTATATCAAGGTCAATGACGTTATTGTTCCTCGGCAAAAATCAATACTTTCGCGTCTGCGCACATCTCACAATTTACGAGCTTGCACAAGGTCACTTCTGTTCTTCAGTGAGATGCGAATAAAATGAATACTTCTGAATAATTTCATGTCAGCAATATGGTCGGGCATAAGACGCTCATATGAAAATTATGAAACTCGCTTGCGCTCGTTTCATTAACAAACATACTCGCGTCTTAATTACTATCTTTATAGGTTCGTTCCATAATGTACTATTTTTTCCATTTCTTAAGTACCGGCATTTTTTTATTATTTTAAGTTACAAATAGACATAGGAGCCGACTCTACGAGGCAAACTCGTATTTTTGACCCCGTAATAATAAAAGAAAGAACTATGCGAGATTACCATCATTGCCACCTGTACAGAATTGTCCCTGAATTTGTTTGTTTGTCCAGGATCCAGATAAAAATGTCAATGGCCAGGAATTTTCTGTCGAGTACGTTAAAGAAACGCATTACAGAATAGACTTTTGCCACCGTAAACTGACAATCGTTTGTCTTCTGCGACAATGAACGCGTATATAAGATTGAATTTAGAAAGACAGGTCAAACAATTCTGAGCCATAAGTTTTAATCTATATACTCACGATGTCTATATAAAGTTGAGTTTAGATGTCCAGTTAAACAATTGAATCTGTTTTTGTTAAAACCCAATAAGTCAATTTTCGGCGATTTTCATTTTTTTAACAGATTTTTGTACTTGAAGTCAAAGATTATCAATTGACATTAACATAGAAAATGTCATGGTATCAGTTATGCTATATCTGATCTCTTTTTATATCCTGTTTGTATTAAAAAAGAGACTTTTTCGTTTTTAACAAAAAACGGGCCAGGCGAATGAAATCTATCTTTCAATGTTGGTAAACTTTTATTCTTATTCCGCCAAGCGCAATTCTGAATATTAAATTTCCCTTCATTATTGAGCTGAAATTGGTTGTATTATAGAACATTAATTTCGCCTGAGAAAAATATTAGGGAGCGAGAACATGGATATATTTAGTACATTAGAACCAGCCTATCCAACAGGCAAAGTAGGCCTACCTATTGGAATTAAAAATGTGGAAGATTGAAAAATGTAGTGAAATGTGTCCTCAGAATCCAAAGACGTCTATGATGAAAATATAATCTTATGGCCTGTAACTAGAGTTGCCAACTTTTTTTTTTTTTTTGAAGAAAATACGGGAGACTAAGGAATCGACAAAATTTCACATAGAAAATAGACAAATTATTCGGTTCAGTTACTGAAAAACAACTTTTTCTACACTTCGGCAGCTAGGCTTAAATTAAGAGTATTTTGAGACGGATTTTGTCTCGTGTAATAGTTGAAGTCGACTGCAGTTTTCAGTTCTGATTTGATTAGATCCGTTATGCTCCTGTTTCGAACATCTGTCCAATTATTGTTCATCAGATGAAACACCCTCTTTGTATGAGCATTACTACTTGGTATGCTTAGAACAAAACTAGTCAGTTTTGCCAAATTATAACATTAAAATGGTTTGATTTTAAATGGGTGAGCACTAAAATATTACGTTCTATAAAGACTGCATATTTTAATGCATCATTCGGAGAACAAAACTCATCATATAAACAATCATTATTCACGGCAAAATCAAATGTTTGGAATAAAAATTGTTACATTTTGCAAAAATGAGGGAGAAAAATGCTCGAAGAGAAGAATAATTGGAAGCCGGGAGATTGTTAAAAATTACGGACAAATACGGGAGATCCCAGTAAATACGGGAGAGTTGGCAACCCTACCTGTCACTGAAGAGACAGAATAATAAACTTTTTGTTGTACTTGTTACACAGGATTTTTATTTTTTAGATTTCTGTAAAGTTGCCAATAATATTATTGTATGTAGTTATTTTCAGAGAAGTGTGTTACATTTAAATCACTACATCATACATAAAATGTATATTGAATTTAATAATATTACTATTCTCTTTACCTAATACTGTCCATGTTAATTTTTCCTTGTCATAATTCAATATAGGCCTATTACAGTCGCGACGCTGTTATTCCCGGCGTGACTCCTCCTCTTTGCTTACGTCTTAGGAAGTGAAGGCTCTATAAAGTCTAGGTAGGTAGTATCGTTCGCCATTTTTGTTCTTTCGTTGCCGAGCTACCATACGAGGAATCTATTTGCCACACCGTTAAACATTATCATGTCGTAGCTCCTATGATAATAAATCAAACGCACTGTAATTCAGCAAATAATTGAGCGGCAAATAACGTTCTCGTGTGCTTTCTGCGAACGCTAACGAAAGAGCCAAAATGGCGGGCGATTATATTAAGTATTTATCGAGCCTTAGGATATGCATTACGTCATCATCAGCGAATCACAAGACGCACACGTTTAAATGTAGCCGACCTGCAACGTGATTGGCTGCCGGAAATAAGAGCGACGGGACTATAGTTTTGTTTTAGTGACAATATATATGTTCTAGTTTCTGCAGATTACCAGAAATCTATGTAATGAGTATAATTTTGAAATAAACTGTTAAAAATTTCTTACTTACTTACAGATGGCTTTTAAAGAACCCGCAGGTTCATTGCCGCCCTCACATAAGCCCGCCATCGGTCCCTATCCTGTGAAAGATTAATCCATTCTCTATCATCATATCCCACCTCCATCATATCCATTTTAATATTATCCTCCCATCTACGTCTCGGCCTCCTCAGAGGTCTTTTTCCCTCCGGCCTCCCAACTAACACTCTATATGCATTTCTGGATTCGCCCATACGTGCTACATGCCCTACCCATTTGAAACATCTGGATTTAATGTTCTTAATTCTTATTGTATGGATTCGTAACAAGCTGTTTTTTTACAGTGATGGGTTGTTAGCCCTTCGCCCAACCCCCAAGATGGAGGACCACCCCTTATCGGCTGTCCACGACTCCTTATTCAATATACAGTGAAACTTCCCAATAGCGGACACCACCGGGGAAAAATTAAGTGTCCGTTATTGAGAAGTGTCCGCTATTTAGAAAATCGTATTGGGAAAAGTTCTTTTTGTGTTCTCATTAGCATTCTCAGTGTATGATTTTAAAATAACATCCTTGTTTTTCAAAATTTCACTAACCTGAGTTTTTCCCCACATTAAACACACGAACACTTAATTTCTCCTTCTCACTATGCTTTACAACATCTACTTTCTCTTTTTGTGACATTTTAATGTGACTGTACTTCCGAACACTCAACTTGACAAACTAAGAAAGTACGGACTGCTCACGTGCAGTATCACAACTAACAACTGTGCTGCTTACCTTCAATAAAGTACAAGAACGTTCAAATGCACGATAATGATTGTTGCAAAGAATTCCGTTTAATTTACAACCGTATTTTTCTTCTTTTATTTTCTTTCACGCTGTCCGTTATTTGGAAGTTTTAATTGTTGTTGGGAGATACATTTCAGTGTCCGCGTCAGTTATTGAGAATGTCCGCTATTTGGAAGAATTTTTATCATAAGGGTCAATGTTATTTTGCAGGGGAATTTTAAAATGTCCGCTATTGGGAAGTGTCCGTTAAGGGAAGTTTCACTGTATTCGCAGCTACCCTCCATATCTACGTTAAAAATTTCAGTAAAATAAATACTTTAAACAAATGTATGTACTTTTTAGATTTTTTTGTTAAAACAGAATATGTCAATTTTTGAAAATACTTATAAAATCAAATCTAGAGTTAAAAGCCAATTTATATGCAGTGATAACTGAAGCAAGAATGCTTTAAAGTCCATGTATAAGCATAATCATTTCCCTGCAGTTAGTATAAACTGAAATAAACAGTTTTGCAAACCTGGAAATTTTGACATATTTGGTTTTCACAAAAACCGATTCAATTGTGAACCAAACGTCCACAATTATTTTTAGCTTTATATTTATTAAACAGATTCCCTTCACTTGTAATATTCAAATTCAACGTCAGTGAAAGAAAATCTAAACAAAGATATTGCTGCGTGTTAATTGTTGCCGGTTGTGGAATATTCTTGCTTATTGGATGTCAATATATTGTCACAGTCTAGTATATACAGTCGCGAAGTTCAATACGTAGTAAATATGCAAACCACTAGGATCGCTAATATCGCCTCATTACAGGCAATGCGAAATAGTACCGTCACAGTCTATTGTTTCTAGCACCCTCAAAACTCAAGCTTCGTGACTGTATACAGTAGCCTATGGTATTGTGTCCCGTCTCTGTGTGCGAGAGTGGTATTATTTATTAACGATGTGGAGTTTTGTGACAAAAAAAAAATCAATTTTCGAGAAAAATCGAAACGAATGCAAATCTTCTCTCACCCCTTCTGATTCATCTCCAGCGGCGCCTAGCTTTTTGATATAATCATCGTCATATCGTCATTGAAGACGACAACAACAAAGGGACGTAAGTTTTTGCATTCTTGGTTGAAAACGTACACTTGGATATACTATGACGAATCAAAAGATAAGGCTTCCTGTTCTGTATGTGAAAATTATGATTCAGAATCGGAAAAGGTTTGTAACTCTGTATTTACTAAAATAGGGTTTTCTAATTGGAAAAAAAGGTACGGAAAGATTCACTATGCATGAAAAGTCTGATTTTCATCGTGCAAATGTTTTGAAAGAAAATTACAAACAAAAGGTACAAATGTCAGAGCTCAAACAGATCATTACACAACAAAGAAATGCAAGAACCACGGATTGCCCTTAACTATTACACATTTACTACGTTATACTATTTTGACCAATAAAACGGTACGAAAGGTCGTGTTTTAGCCAATCATGGCTGTTTATCGTTACAATTTTATCACTTCCCTAGCATTGCTGATTAATATTTATTACATATAATGAAACTAAGATCTGTCCATTCTTATTATTATCATTAATTTCTCTAAATAGATTTACAAAACCTCTAATGGCAATTACATTAATATTCTCATTATAGAAATATATATATATATATATATATAATTTTTCTCCCTGTAACATAGTTCTAGTAGGCTTATATTAAATTAATTTTCATCATTTTACTAGCTATCTCAAATCTCAAATTAATTATAATTCATTGAATTAAATTAGCTCATAAATTAAGTTACTACTTTACCTTATAGATTTATCTAAATTTAAATAAATATGTAGTCTACTAGTCGTTAAAATTGAAGAATATTGCTGGAGAACCTTTTAAGTGAAGTGTAAATATTCGTAATTTAAATATGTATTGTATTGATTATGGCTGGTTGAGTGGAAGAGAAGGCCTTATGGCCTTAACTCTGCCAGCGAAAATAAAACATTATTATTATTATTATTATTATTATTATTAGCATTTGTTTGTTTTTATCACTTCCCTAGCATTTGTTTCTTTGTTTGTCAACATTTCAAAATGCAAATTCTTTACGGTACTATAAAACATACTTCGCGATCGTCATTTGTTTCCCGCATAGATAGTCGACTGAAAATGGCGGCACCGTTCAAACGTTTTGGTGAAGCTAACATTAATGAAATATAATTATAGTATCAATTAGATCAGCGTTTCTCAAGCTATGGTCCGCGGACCACCTGTGGTCCTCGAGGTCTGCCCTTGTGGTCCTTCAAACAAGACAGAAGAAAAAATAAAATTCAAACGAATTGCGTATCAAACTATAGCTAAAATTCTCAGAGTTTGGAAACGACACATGGCAATCACCTTTCACTTTTTCTCCCAGTACTGACATTTTATGAAATTTATTACCCTATCTGTCTACCGAATTCCCACTGTTCTCTCAGCAACAAAAGAGGGATTTAAAGCACTATGAACGTGGTGTTTCTCGCCATCTTTTCCCTGCACATCCCGCGTCTGTAACCCAGCCAGGGACCACCCGAATTCATAACAGAGGACCAAAGTACCGAATCTTTTCATGTATTGATGACTTTGTTAACAGTATTTCCGACACCCAGTCTGCACACTGAAATGGTCACGTACTGTACGTCGTAAACCAGTAATATAACGTGCCAAATTGCATATTTACTTGTTGAAAAACGGGCTTGTTTCTGCATTAATTTTTTTTATTTATTTTTTTTTTTCAGATGACGACATAAGAAATTTAAGACTCCGCCTATTTTAAAATCCGGGCGATCAGATCCAAAAATTCAAATTATATTTTTTTAATTATATTTTTTTGTAGCCAATCACAAGTAACTTAAAACAAATTCTGTGCATTGTTGATTCGTCGCTTGCCTGTTAGCAGTTAGTTGTTTGAAATCCTTCTTATGTGGTACACGCTAAGTTGTCCATGTCTCTGCTAAATAGTGCCCATTATACATAATGCAAAACTGGCTTCGATCCTGATCTTTCAAAAGAAAGGAACTTGATTATACGCTTCATTTCGGCAGTGCTAATAGTTCAGAAGCTGTGTGTGAAGATATTAATATCAGTGATTCTAGTGCCATTAAAGAAATATCTAGTCCTGTTCAAAGCAAAAATACTTTCGTAAATATGACAAGAGTTATTTGGAACTTGGATTTACTTGGTGTGGCAATGAGAGTGAACCAAAACCTCTGTGCGTTGTTTGTTACGAAGTGCTTTCAAACGAGTGTATGAAACCCGCGAAATTGAAACGTCACTTAGGGCGTATTCATAGACATTCTTAGCGTGGGTTTTCGGTGGATGATCAGCGAACTAACGTTTTTCGTATTCATAAACCAGTGTCAGCGATATGATATGATATGATATGAATCCTGTTTAGCATACTCGTAGCCCGGGCTAGCGAAATGTCTATGAATAGCACCTTTAGAGACGAAACATACAAGTGTAAAAAGTAAACCTGTAGAATTACTAATGTGAGTACCAACATTTATTTATTTTGTTAATTAATAAGTTAAAGATTATCCGAACTCTGACAGCTTTGAATTATTAAAAAAATGAAAATAAATTTTCTTCTAATAACATTAACTTAATTAGTAAATACTAATATAAAATTAATTGAAATAAGTATCTCGATCTTCTGGATAGATATAATTTTGTCGTTTTCGCCACAGAATCTATGGGCCCATGGTGTTCCGAGGCGAAGTTGTTAACTTCTGATATCGGCAAGTATTTATCAGCACTTCACAGTGACTCTCGCTCTACGGCTTTCCTCCGCCAAAGAATTAGTATTGCCATTCAACGAGGGAACGCTATAAGTGTTATGGGGACTTTTCCAGAATCTAAATCGTTCGAATAAATATTTTATTTCGTGTAGAGCTGTAGACAGTTTTTCGCATCCTTTAGTTTTGTTGCTAATTTCTAGTTTGTACCTTACTCAATTGTTCAATTTAATTTCAAAATTGAATTAAAGTTTATTTTGTATAAAACAGTTTGATATGTTTTTTTTATATAATATTGTTCTAAATTAAAACATTAAGTGAAATTGTTAAGTAGGATAAAATCACTCTGTGAATTATTATTGTTACAATATTTTGTTAGTGGTATTTACATTACCTCTAATTTGTCATGAGAATATCCATTTGATCATAATAGTCTTAGCTATAGTATAATTATGTTCGTGTATCTATGTTCTCTTATTGTTATGTATAAATAAACTTTATTAATCATAAAAAAATAAAGAACAATTGAAATAAATTAATTCCATTTAAAAATACAGGCATACTGGCATTAAAATATGCTACAAAAATGAAAAATTTGCTTTCGAAGGGAACAAGAGTAAGGTGGTCCGCGGAACTGTTCTGACTTAAAAAGGTGGTCCCCACTTCAAAAAAGTTTGAGAAACGCTGGACTAGAGCATTAATGCGGGAGCTGTGATTGTCGCGAAACTTTAAGGATCGGAGTGCGCGCAAGAAGCGGTTTAAGTAGCATCGATTTTCAAGTCATTAATTATATTTCGTAAACGAGGAAAAAGCGAAACGAACGACTATCACCACGTTTCGTAACGAACGAAAATTAGCTGAAATATGCAATTTTGTAAGTGAAGTGAAATGTGCGTTTCGTGATCATATTGAAGGGTTCCACTTCTTTATTTTACGTCTTAAATAACAACTTTTAGCTTCCTTGCACCGATCAATTCTTTCCAATTAGGAGTATGCCTATTACCTATTTTCTGATATGTTTTCAAGTCAACTGTCGTCCTCTATGAATTCTTCACATTCAAAACAAACTTCCCTCTGAAAATTGGACCATTTTCCTACTTTCTTCGTAAAAAAAAATAATTTCAGTGTCATGTTCTATAGAAAACCCTGTCCAGGTTGTATGCACAAAGAGTATGGTTGCTTCAGTTCATTTTTGCTTATGCAGCCCAAATATCAGTCCAGACTTGTGGGAGGTTTCGCAGGAGCAATCAAAGGGTTTGTATAACGTCTACTGTTAACTCTTAAGTTGGCAAAGCTTCATTTCTCACACTAGTTTATTAAACCTTGTCGGACCGTAAAGAAAACAACTACCCCAATGTCCATATTTTATATGAGAATGCCAAAAATCCGTACTATTATTTTTCTCGCGGAATATGGCATTCTAACCTATCTGATATTTTTCCCCCTTTCTTAACTATAATGAGCATAAACGCTACTTAGGTGTAAATTTTTCTGACTTTTGTATATTCGATTCCCTAACCGTTTCAAATGTATATCATTTTACCTTTTAGGTGTGTTTCCAAATTATATGTAATACGCTTTGTCAAATCTGGCAACCTTTTCGTAAGGGAAGCTAAATTTATTTATTTATATTATAGTACTTACTTACTGGCTTTTAAGAAACCCAGAGGTTCATTTCCGCCCTCACATAAGCCCGCCATCGGTCCCTATCCTGAGCAAGATTAATCCAGTCTCTATCATCATATCCCACCTCCCTCAAATCCATTTTAATATTATCTTCCCATCTACGTCTCGGCCTCCCTAAAGGTCTTTTTCCCTCCGGCCTCCCAACTAACACTCTGTATGCATTTCTGCATTCGCCCATACATGCTACATGCCCTGCCCATCTCAAACGTCTGGATTTAATGTTCCTAATTATGTGAGGTGAAGAATACAATGCGTGCAGTTCTGTGTTGTGTAACTTTCTCCATTCTCCTGTAACATCATCCCTCTTAGCCCCAAATATTTTCTTAAGCACCTTATTCTCAAATACCCTTAACCTATGTTCCTCTCTCAAAGTGAGAGTCCAAGTTTCATTTTATAAATTGTATCTTTCAGATTTTTTGACAGTAGACTGGATGATTTATATTATAGTATTGTGAAATTTTAATTTTCCTACCAATATTTGTTTCCTATTGTTCTATTAAAATTATAGTATACAGCCTATTAACCTGTTGTACCCTATAGGATAGTTTGTCAATTTAAGGGTTAACGCCCCGTGAATGTTACGTGAATTTTGTTTTTCCTGTGATAGTTTTATGTTAAACATGTGCAGGCGATCTGTTATGTTAATTATTTATTTTCTTTCGGCTTTCTAACGTCTCTTACAGTTTCGTTTTTAATTGGATAGTATTTATTTCCTCTTATATTATTTCTTAATACATAGGAATCTCCAATCTTTCAAATTAATTTTGTTTTCTTTCATTCGGAACAAATAAGGGACATACTAGAAGGTACCTGTGAAGAACAGCGTACAGTTTTAACACAATTTATTGATTTATTTAAAAATATTTTGAGTTTGTCTCTTCTAGCGACACTATCACGAAAACGTCACGACCTGGATAGATCACGAAAAACGTTTAATTAACAATATTACCTATTAAATGGAGCCTCATGGATATTATACAACTCAATAGACATTTACAACTAGATTCATTACTTTTTGCAGACGATTTAGCTCTGGTGGCATCCTCAGGAGGTGAATTACAACGTTCAATTTTTAATTTTAACAAAATTGGAATTAAATATGATATGAAAATCAATAAAGAAAAAAAACTAAAATTATGGCCTTCTGCGGAAAATACCCTGTGCCTAGCAAAATATGTTTAGATTCAAAAATATTAGAAAGAGTGAATTATTTTACATATCTCGGATACACATTATCTTTTTTCGATGAAGTAGACATTTCACAGAAAATTTCTAAATACACTAAAACAATGGGAATAATTAACAACATTATGAAACCTTCCCTAGTACAAAGGCATACTCGAATTCGCCTTTACAAGACCTTGGAGAGACCTGTACTTTGTTACGGCAGTGAGGCATGGACATTGAAGAAGAAAGACGAAAGCAGAATAACGGCTAATGAAATGAAATTTATGAGATATACAGCGGGATATACGAAATGGGATCACAAACGCAATGAAGATGTAATGGAAGAATTACAACTAGAACCTGTAATTAATCACGTAAAACATTATCAGAACAACTGGATAAATCATCTGCATCGCATGCATAGAGATAGAATCCCAAAAGTCATGCTCCACTATCGTCCAAACGGGAAGAGATCTCTCGGTCGTCCAAAGAAGAGCTGGATTGAAAATTCAACTGTGAGATCGTAACAGGCCATTTCGCCTAATATTTGAAGGGAAAATGAAGACATATTAAATGGTCTACCTCTACGACATAAGATATCACTGACAATGATGTATTGAATTGGATAATGCCGACGTATACTGTTTGCTGGAATATCTTATATTCAATAATTATTATTCTGGCGCTATCAATCGCTTTTGCTGTCGCGAGTTTCAGGGATTCGAACCGTGAATGGTTACGTAAGGCGGGATTAAAGTTTTTATAGCTACTGTTGGGGACATTTTGATTCATAAGATGTTTTATCGAGTACATATTTACGTTTTAAACTGGTATTAACTAGAACTTCCTAGAGTCAAGTGTTATCGGAGTTCGACATTAAAGAGTACGAAAAAAAGAACCGTGGATCGAACCCTCACAGACAGTCGAAATATTCATAGAACCCGTTACTCTAGCTGAGAGCCAAACTATCTTCAGACATCTGACATGCGAATTAGAAATTAATGTTTCTTTACGCCAAAGCATCGTATGAATTAATATATTAAATCAGTCAACCCGTTTATATCTATATATATATATATATATATATATATATATATATATATATATAATTTGAACTGGTAATTGAAATTACAGGAAAACAGCTGAACGGATTTTAATTAATGACTCCTCATTTTGAAGCTTGGAACCCAAAGTTTTTCAGAAAAATAGTAGTTTTTTGTGAAATGTCAATTTTTCAACATAATTTTCCTATTTTCTAAAATACATCTGTCGTCAGTTTTGAGAACTAATTGCATTTCAGAATAAAACAAAACACACACTACATTAAACAATATTACACGAAGGCCATGATCTGCAAGATTGCTGACATATTTAGAGCTCAAATTCAATTAATTATTAAAAACTTCAGGGCTTACTAAAAACTATTTACAGGTCTGATTCTGCGGTGTGTAATTTTCTGAGTACAGCTGTGTATTGGATATTAAAATCTACAAAACTTGAGGTGGTTTGATGACATTACTACCATCAGAAATGAAATACGTATTATTATAGTTAATGTCATGCTGTGACTATTTTTCATTAATTATACATATTAATGCTATATTGATGATATGAAAGTGAAACGTTTTGGGGTTATATAAGTAGATGTAGAGAATATCTTAAATTAGATCTTGATTTCTGTAATTTACTGAGTGTTGGCTAAATAGTATATAATGATAGTATATGTTACTAAAAACTATATAACTTACGTAAAATAATAATATTGTTATTAAAAATCAAATATTTTTATAGTTATTAAGTGGGGTTGGGTCTTTTTCATATATTTAATGACTGTGTGGTGTAAATATTTATATCCCTGATTCTCTTCAGTATTGGCACGACAGAGCGCAAAAATTAGAGTCCCTAAGGAAATACCAAAAGGTATTAATTACTGATAAAATAAGAGCCTACAAGATTTTTTTTGTAGCCTCCCTATCATTTCTGCAAGATCTCTTAGCAGGATAAAACGATTTTACCCTCTACATTTCAAGCTCTACATGCAGCAGCTATATCAAGATGCTATGTCTATTGTTCGAAAGCATAGAAAACCTGACTTTTTTTTTAACTTTCTCCTACAATCCACAATGACCTGGAATAGCTATTGTTTTACTCCCACATGAAAAACCCACTGATCGTCCTGACATTGTTACTTGCGTTTTCGCGTTGAAACTCAAAAACTGAAGGTGGATAAGTTCAAGAAAAAGTATTTGGCATTAAAAATCATTCAGAGGGATTATGTTTCATTATTATAGAAGCAAATAAGTTTCAGAATGTCTGGTATTCTTCATTGAAAATAAATCTGAAAAATGTTTATTTGATCGTCTAATGAACTTAGTTTGCAGCAGTTGCTGCACAAGCCCCTAGTTTACTTATAATTTTAGCCGTTTTCAATTATTATTAAAAATAAAATACAAGCGCTGCGAGTTAGAGAATTTCAATGACGAAAAAGTGTCTACCGCTAGACGTGTTGCGCGAGATGGCTAAAACAATAATTTGTGAAT
The DNA here is from genome assembly GCF_040183065.1 of Periplaneta americana. NCBI lineage: Eukaryota > Metazoa > Arthropoda > Insecta > Blattodea > Blattidae > Periplaneta > Periplaneta americana. Next base: position 153,457,821 of record NC_091130.1, read on the forward strand.
GGTTTGAGTCTGACACCCTGTATACTAGTTGTTTCTGCGGTACTATTTTAAAGGCAACAAAATAAACCCGGTGGACTGTACTTGGCAGTTACAACGAAGATTTCAATAGAAAAAAAGTAACTTTCTGGTAAGACATTTAACACTCACAGCCTTGTACGCTATGATGCAATCTCAGCCACAGATCTGGGTCCATGTGATGTAATCCACGGCGTTGGGCGGGCAGTCTAATTCTTGTACACAGCATCTGGGGCACGGCAGACTGACATCCATGTTGTACACCAGTTGATTCTGCTTGTTGCACCTAGAAAAAATCAGAAATTCAAAACATGAGACTGTAAAAACGTTATCTTGTGGCCTCCACTATATGAACTAGGTCTCTGATTATATTTTTTAATGAGTCGCAGGAGGTCTAATGTTTGCGTATAAAGTTTATTGTTAGTAAAATAACATGCACAAAAATACAGACTTAATTCTTCCCGAAGGAGTAAAAACTCGTGCTCATGGAGTTATCTAAACACATACTTAACACAAACAAAGATAATTCTTTCGACAAGTTATCATGGCTTAGGTTACATGAGAGGAGAAATCTGCATTCACTTTCTCTCCTATATCGAATTATGCACACTTCATCCCCCTATTATTTATTCGCTCGTTTTCATACTCTCTCTCGCTATCATAATATTAATACTCGATCACAACGCGATAACACGCTAGAAATTCCACTCCACACATAGTCTCTGTATTCCTCATCTTTCACTGTTGCTACCTCTCGTCACTGGAACTCTCTGCCGGCTGAAGTCAAGGGCTGCCGAACATTGAAATCTTTCAAATCCAAGTTAGAAAATTATCTTATGACGAGCTGCCAAACTAACTTACTATTATGACAAGTGTTGTATTGCATATTTCCACATATTCACATTTTTTTATGTTCTAGTGATATTTAACTTATTTTATATTTTTGTTTTCATATTTGCCGATAATGGTATATCTATAATGTGATAAGTTGAGCTATATATAATCATAATTTTCCTTACTGTGTGTACTTGAAAATATTGTATTCATTGTATGCTTTGTACTGCACTATTTTATTATTATTATTATTATTATTATTATTATTATTATTATTATTATTTTATCACCATCAACATCATCATCGTTATTATTATTACTATTATTATTATTATTATTATTATTATTATCAACAATTGCCTTATTTTTTATACTTTGTATGTCTCATTTATTTTGACCTGCTGTTCACATTTTATTATGCTTTTTTCTTTCCTTCTGTATGTTATATATTATGTCTGATTTCTACTTACTTGTTGTTTACATTACATTATTATTATCTTATTCAGTTTTGTGTGTAAAATTGTAGTGTACTTTGTAAATTTGTAGAGTTTTTGTAACGCAGTTTTACTCCTGGTTGAGTGTTAGAGAAGGCCGTATGGCCTTAACTCTGCCAGGTTAAATAAACCATTATTATTATTATTATTATTATTATTATTATTATTATTATTATTATTATTATTAGACACAAAGTAGGGCAAGGAAAAAAATAAACAAAACACATAGGGATAAATTAACTTTAAAAAATACAATTTCAATTTTAGCAATTTAACTCATACAAATACATATCGTCGTTGTTTCTGCAATAACTCCTATGTGCAAAATATAAAATTTTTCAGTAGGAACAAAAACACATTTATTAATCCTATGGCAGCCGTTAATGTTGCTTGTCTATGCGGACGACGTGAATATGTTTGGAGAAAATCCACAAACGATTAGAGAAAACACGGAATTTTTACTGGAAGCAAGTAAAGAGATAAGTTTGGAAGTAAATCCCGAAAAGACTAAGTATATGATTATGTCTCGTGACGAGAATATTGTACGAAACGGAAACATAAAAATTGAAAATTCATCCTTTGAAGAGGTGGAGAAGTTCAAATATCTTGGAGCAACAGTAACAAATATAAATGATACTCGGGAGGAAATTAAACACAGAATAAATATGGGAAATGCGTGTTATTATTCGGTTGAGAAGCTTTTGTCATCCAGTCTGCTGTCAAAAAATCTGAAATTTAGAATTCATGAAACAGTTATATTACCGGTTGTTCTTTATGGTTGTGAAACTTGGACTTTCACTTTGAGAGAGGAACATGGGTTAAGAGTGTTTGAGAATAAGGGGCTAAGAGGGATGATGTTACAGGAGAATGGAGAAAGTTACACAACACAGAATTGCACGCATTGTATTCTTCACCTGACATAATTAGGAACATTAAATCCAGACGTTTGAGATGGGCAGGGCATGTAGCACGTATGGACGAATGCAGAAATGCATATAGAGTGTTAGTTGGGAGGCCGGAGGGAAAAAGACCTTTATGGAGACCGAGACGTAGATGGGAAGATAATATTAAAATGGATTTGAGGGAGGTGGGATATGATGTTAGAGAATGGATTAATCTTGCTCAGGATAGGGACCAATGGCGGGCTTATGTGAGGGCGGCAATGAACCTCCGGGTTCCTTAAAAGCCAGTAAGTAAGTAAGTAAGTAAGTAAGTAAGTAAGTAAGTAAGTAAGTAAGTAAGTAAGTAAGTGAGTGAGTAAGTAAGTGTGGCAGCCGTACATAGGAGACTGTGAATTCTTACATTTTCGAAACAAAGATATATAATTACATACAGGAGATTTTATTATTTGCTGTATCACTATTTAAGTTATTTAATAGAGCAAAAATCTGAAAATCGATAAATATGTCACATAGGAGTTATTGCAGGAACAACGACGATATACATATTAAACCAATATATATTCTTTGAAATTAAATTTCTAACGCTATTTTTTTTTTATTTTCTGATAGGCCTACTAAAATTTTCTAAATTTGATATTTATCAATTATTTTATTATATAATCTTGGACCAAAGTAGGTACCATGGCTAAGAACTGTGCTTGTGAAACACTTTGGTTCCTCTTGTCGTATAAAATTCGATCTTTTAGTTTCATATTTATGTGATACAATTTGAATTTACTGCGATATGTGTGCATGAAATTTAATAAGGCAATATAATAAATTTGTTTAATTTTCAGAACATTAAAATCAGTGAACAAACGTTCGGATGAGTAATCAATTGATTTATTAACCCTTAAACTCGCAAAGTATCGTATAGGATACAACAGGTTAATAGGCTATATGCTATAATTAATTTTAATAGAACAATAGAAAAAAATTGGTAGGAAAATTAAAATTTCGCAATAGTAGAATATTATACAACATATAAAATATGGACATTGCAATAGTTGTTTTCTTTACAGTCCGAGACGGTTTAATAAACTAGTGTGAGAAATGAAGTTCTGCCAATTTAAGGGTTTAGGCATAAGTTATTTTAATTATTCTTTTTTGAGCAAGTATTAGTGGAGTGAGATTAGAATTACAAGCATTTCTCCACCCTAAAATTCCATACTGTAGAATGGATTGAAATAAAGCTAAATAAATTAGACGTAAAAATATTAACTGGTAAATATGACAGAAGTATAACTTAACAACGATATAAATTGTTTTAATAATCTATTGCATAAGTATGTAATATGTTCATTGTATCGTAAATGCTGAACGATCGTAATGCCTAAATACTAAACTTCTGAGGATTCGATTAATATAGGACATTTACAGTTTTGAGAAGAACAATCAGAATAATGAATTTTGATGTTAAGGGAAGATTGAGGAGATTTAAGACCACTGGTCGGACCTTAGTGAAAACGGAACAATAGTTGTTTTGGATGTGTTTAAGGAAAGAGCGTTTGAAACAAACCACACTTTAATTACCTGTAATCCATTATTCGCATTAATATACGTATCTTTCCAAGAATTTTCACCAAAAAGAATTACGATATCATCAATTTAAAATTTGTATTCATTTTTTTATATTCATAATTCTCTTTTGCATGGTCAAAGGGTTTAATTCACTTTCTTTTCACAATTTCTAGTTTCTGACAAGCTATTAGAAAGAAAAACTTCAGTTTTCACTTGGCATTACGAACTTGTATCTGGGTGGAATACAAGTCATAATAAAGTAAAATTAATAATTTGTCTTAAGTTTCATTTTTTAACATTTTCTCGCTATTAACGGTTTATGTTGGACATACGCTATTAGCATCATCACTAGACTTCGTTGAATTGCCACACGCAGCATGCAATCAGGTTGCCGATGTACGGTAGTATAGAGGAGGTGGGCGACCTCCCGGTCTCGTAGTATAAGCAGTTCATGTTAAGAGATGTGACCGGTCCAAATAGATGGAGCAGCTACAGCTAATGTATAACTATGTAAGCACTTGTTTTTGCATTACTCTGGTTGGAATAGTCAAAGCTTAACATGTTTTCAGTGCAGACAAGAATTCAATCAAACATGCTACAATGAGAGAGTTGCTGTTCTAAGCATTTGCCCCTGGAGTACCCTTACCCCTGCAGCCAGTCTTGACCCGTTGGGGAACGTGGTTGGATGCTGTTAATTATTATGCAGAACATTACGGCAAAATAATGGAGGTAATTGATGCATTGGATAGCACAGACAGTTCTGCTGTCGCAGCTGTAAAATCATTGCCTTCTGAACAGCTATCGGAAGATATTCTGTTCATTGATTCTAATTTTAAAATCGTGCCCAAAAGCATCATCCTGTTAGAATCGTCTAAACCACAATTCCAGAAACCCTTAATATAGTGGATAAAGTATCACAAACCGTTATCCAAAATAACAATTCATTAATTTCAGAAAAAATAAAATGTAAGTTGAGAAACGTTATTGCTAAAAATTCTGCCTATTCACAACTTCGTATTATAAATGATGTACCATCAGGTCACGACAAGACATCTGAAGTTGGTGTACTAAAAAGTAGTGACTTTCCGTTCTTCAAATATGTACGTATTACATAGTGTGATGTTGAACGTACATTTTCCCAAAATAAAAACTGTTTAAGTGACCATCGGAGGAGGTTACTTTGCAGTCGCTCAAAATGTACGTAACTCTTCACTGCAATGCACATAATTATTAGGACGATGTGAGTATCTTACATTAAATTTTAAGAGTTAATATATCTCATTATAAATAATTGTATATTTACATGTTTAGACATTTCCTACTCCAATGATCGTTCATTATATTTCTTGAATGCAGGATACATAGTTTATTGTAACAGCAGTATACTGCTCAGTGTTTACATCAGAGGCATACTCCATCCTTTGCATGCCCCCTTCTCATACAGTCTATATCGCGTGCGCAGTAAACCTTGCGATTCTCGTGGCAATTCCTCGAAGTCTAATCATCACTATACGATCTATTGGTGAAATGTTACGTTGACAACTTGAGATTTTTATGTCCCTGTATTTAAACTAATAGATGCCAATGAAGAAAGTTTTAGGATTTATATTTCTACTGTTGTTACATTCTAGAATATAAAAGAATAGCAGTAACGAGATATTGAAAATAATGTAAATTGTTTTCTCGTAAAATAGAAATGGTTCTTCTAATACAAAAGCAAGCTGACATTGAGGAATGTAGGTAAATATTTCCGAGGGGAGTATTTTCTGTAGGTATTTATACTTTTAATATAAAATAGGTATATTGTCTCGTTCTATACATTAGAAGCAAATTAAAATAATGATTTTAGTGACATATTTATTTCCTATATCAAACTGATTCTGTGTGGGTTATTTTTCGTCTACCACAATAAAAATTTAGTGTTACTGTTATAAGTTAGAGAATACAATACAAAACCTAAAATCTTAAAAACTGACACCAATTCGACAGGGTTTTCGAGTGCATATTGTTTTGTCCGTATCTTTAAAGCACAAACTTGGCTTATTTTAAGATAATTTCGTAAAATCTCGTGGAAAAATATCATTATTATTGTTATCCGACATTATTCTTCAATGTTATTGAATTTATAATTAACTTTGTGTAAATAGTCACATTCCAACATAAACATGGAAAATGTGATTTTACCCCTTAACTAAAGTATGTACTAATATAGTCCTCAAAGCTATATTTCCATGGACATAAACAATTTGAGTAATCAGATACTGTTAAATTTCAGTCAATATCACTTATTTATACAAAAATATTAGCCAAATAACATCTTACATTGTATTATTTGCTTATATATATTGCATTAGTAAACGTTTCCGTCTTACGGCATCTCCAGACTACAAGCACAATATCTAAATCATCATTGTTGTATATTAAAATATCGAAATATTTCACAAGCATGTTATGATAAAATCTAATTAAAATGGTATCTGAACTTGAAATCTATGTGATGTAGTCATTTGTTTATGAATGGTATGATTATTGCAAACAATCTAGTGACTTCAATAACTAATTTTGACGTACATCACGTATTAAGATCATCGTTTATCTGTGTGATATCAACCGCTAGACAGACAGCTATGTTATGTAAACGATATTATGAATCTAATTGTTGACATGAAATATACAAATGTAAACAAGATGAAAACTAATGTAATTAAGTAACATTATTGACATATCAAAGTCATAGAAATGATCATATTTAACTTATGTATTTACGTAATTTAGACTTACGTTTAATATGTCATTTTTATACGATGTACCTCATGATATCCCATTTGAAATTCAGAATTGCTAAAGTGAGGGGTATCTGCGAAAATTACACAAGAGCTAAGCGACCTGATTTTAAACAGATATTTTACAACCATCATATCATAACCGAAAAGTATGGTTTATAACCATCATGTCAACGTATGGCTCAACAACATCCAAAAGGTGTTCCATCAGATTTTAAGTTGTTGGATGATTTTGACTCAATCTTCCTATCGACATACGATACATTCACAATGCATCTTATACGTAATTAGCTAAACATAGTTAAAAATCTGAAAAACATGGTTTCAGTATTATTCATTGACCCATATATTGTGGTATGTTATGTTTTAAATATTATATAATTGTATGGTATTTCCATTCCTGTGTATTAGTATTTATTGCTACATAAAATACAAACTAAATACATCCGTTTCAGCAAGCTCGTGTTCGAGGAAGATTCCTATAAATAACTATTTTGTACTTAAGAACGTGATAAAGATTCAATAAAATTACAAAACCAATACAATTATTACAAAATAGGGATAATTTCGAAGATGAAAGAATATGAGTTGGAATGAATAAACAGTATTGAAATTAAGAAAAAGAAAAAAGGGACTAAATAATTTGCTTCATTTTTTTTAATTTAATAAAATTCAAAATAACCTAAGTCAGGTTTCATTATTAAAATACAGTTGTATAAGCTTGGCCCGTAACTCTGGCTATGATTTAGTCCATTTAGGTTCAGCTAAAGGACATATCAAATTTATACTGGTAGAATAAACATGTTAGTCTTCTTGATATTTCAGACCATTTTTTTATGTTAATATTTTAATAATGTAAAATTAAATATGGTTTATTTAACGACGCTTGCAACTGCCGAGGTTATAAATAATGTCTATTTATATACCTGTTCACTTGGGAAAACATTAATATCGTAATAAGTCAAATTTGTTGCGTAATCAATTGACTTGTTTAAGCAAATTACAATTATTCGCTTTTCTATCGTAAAATAGTATACAGCTTCTGATTAAACATAAAAATTAACAAGCAGAGAGATCAGAAAGTAATAATTAATTTTTAATTGGTTTGGTTATTTGTGTTAATTATTTTTATTTAGAAAGACACGATCAGCTTTCCCAAGAATGGAGCTGCCTTATTCGACAAAGCATAACTAACACACAAAGCGGAAACGAAAAATGAAATTAGAGGAGATAACAGGAAAATTCACAAAATAAAAACATGGGAATCGAACAAAAATTAAAATTAAGAACAGAAAAAATAGTAGAATCTGATAAACTAGTAAACAAACAGATTAAACTTCAACTAACATAGAGTGAACACAAAATTGAAATTAGGGAAGAAAACAGGAGAGATCGTAAAATAAAAACATAAGAAATAAACAAAAAAAAATGTAAAATCAAGAACAGGAAAAATAATAAACAGAATAAACATCAATTAACAGAGTCAACACAAAATTGAAATTAGGGAAGAAATGAAGAAAGATCATAAAATAAAAACATAGGAAATAAACAGAAAATTTAAAATTAAGAATAGGAAAAATAATAAAACAGAATAAACATCAATTAACAGAGTCAACACAAAATTGAAATTAGGGAAGAAATGAAGAAAGATCATAAAATAAAAACACAGAAAATAAACAAAAAATGTAAAATTAAAAACAAGAAAAATAATAAAATGTAAACGAAAAGAATAAACATTGACAAACAAAGAACAGCTGGTGTTTTAAAATGGCAGACGATCATCTGATAGTAGCAAGGTAAATATCACGAATTAAGTCATTATTCATTGTTACATATAGCAACTGTATTTATATTGAAATATTTACGCCACTGGGCTTTGTTATGATCTGATATAGAAATATCTTAAATATAATTATATAAACGTGTATTAATTTCTAGTTTATGAAAAATCATAATTATTTAATTAATATTGACGTGTTCTACTTACTTATCAGATGTTGTTGTTATTGTTGATTAATCCATTGTCCACTTCGAATCGGTGCACAAACACACGTTACTTAAAATGTCCGAAACTGCCCATAAATTTGTTACACATCTCGGCTTCACGTCACTTATTTATCCACTCTAGTGTAGTTAATAATTAATAAACACTTCCTAGCATGTACACTGTGAATATAGACCACTTGACACCAGAACATCACTCTCAAGCTTCAGTTCTTGCTACTGTATCTTCACCAAAATACTAGTCAAGAATTGGAAACACCCGGTAATTTATACCCTCGCAGATACCATTAAAAACTGCGCAGAAACAAAAATGCTGTCACCGGGCAGACTGGAGTGGGGGAGTCCGTATTTGAGGAGTTAATCATAAATGGCGTATCTCCACTTTTCGTGAAACTGAAGTTACTAACGTGTTTCGTAGCAAGAATATCCTTAGTTTTCAGTGATACAAGGAAATACATGTACACGTCATCACAGTGCTCAGATTTCAGCACTTTTATTTATTTACTGAAAGTTCTCTAGACATATTCACTTCTAGAAATACTCGTTACACAGAACTATCCTATATGGAGTTATACCATTTATGCTCCAAGCCCGTCAAAATCACCTTCTGAACACAGTAAACAGACCTCTACAAGTCAGCATAGAAGTGGAGGGGAGAAGGAGGGGTAGTTATGCTTCTCCATACAATTTCAGTGTCGGACAATAGGGTTACAAGAACAACGTCGAAAATCGTGGTTATTATTTGATATATTGTTTCCATTAATTTTCTTCGTAACGTTTCACAAAATTCGTAATAGTTTACAGCGATACAAGTGTGGTAAGTGCATTATAAAAGAATCGAGGAAACAGTTTGATGTACTGGAGAAGCCGAGTTTTTTCAGTTTCCGACATTCTGTTACACACTTAACGCATGTGTTTTGTATACTTTATTTTGGGCGATGGACAGTATCAATATTAATTGGAATATTAAAAGAGTATTGCAATTAAAACAGTAGACATCAGAATATGAATTGCCTGTCGTTGCTATGGCAGCGTAATTTAACTAAATCTTGCGTAATGTAACGTGATCTACTTTAGCGTAGTAAAACTGCAATGCTATTTAGTCTAATTTAATTTAATTCAACATAATTTAATTATATTTAGCATAATTTAATTTTGTGTCACTTCTTTAAACGTAATTTTCGTAATTTTATTTATTGAGCACAATTTAATTTAATCTAATTTCAGGTGCGCAAGAATTTTAATAATATGCGTAATTTATTTTTATCTAATGTAGCGGAATTTAATTTAATCTAATTTAGCGTAAATTAATTCAATTACTAATCTTTGCGTCAATTACTTCGTGGAATTCAATCTAATATATGATAATTTAATTTAATTTAGCATACTTTAATTCAATTTAACGCAAGTGCATTTAATTTAATTTAACTTTGCACACTTTAATTCAATTTAACGTAAGTACATTTAATTTAATTTAATTTAATTTAATTTAGCATATTTTAATTCAATTTAACGCAAGTACATTTAATTTAATTTATCTCTGCACACTTTAATTCAAATCAGCGTAAGTACATTTAATTTAATTCAATTTAACTCAAATATATTTAATTTAATTTAATTTAGCATTCTTTAATTCAATGTAATTCAACTACATTTAATTTAACTTAGGATACCTTAATTTAATTTAACGCAAGTATATTTTATTTTATTTAATTTAGCATACTTTAATTCAATAAAACGCAAGTACATTTAATTTAATTTAGCATATTTTAATTCAATTTAACGCAAGTTCATTTAATTTAATTTAATTTTGCATACTTTAATTAAATTTAACTCAAGTACATTTAATTTAATGTAATTTCATTTAATTTAGCATATTTTAATTCAATTTAACTCAAATATATTTAATTTAATTTAATTTAGCATACTTTAATTCAATGTAACTCAACTACATTTAATTTAACTTAGCATACCTTAATTCAATTTAACGCAAGTTCATTTAATTTAATTTAATTTTGCATACTTTAATTAAATTTAACTCAAGTACATTTAATTTAATTTAATTTAATTTAGCATACTTTAATTCAATTTAATGACGGTACATTTAATTTAATTTAATTTAGCATACTTTAATTCAATTTAATGACGGTACATTTAATTTAATTTTATTTAGCATACTTTAATTCAATAAAACGCAAGTACATTTAATTTAATTTAATTTAATTTAGTATATTTTAATTCAATTTAACGCAAGTACATTTAATTTAATTTGATTTAATTTAGCATATTTTAATTCAATTTAACGCAAGTACATTTAATTTAATTTGATTTAATTTAGCATATTTTAATTCAATTTAACGCAAATACATTTAATTTAATTTAATTTAGCATACTTTAATTAAATTTAACTCAAGTACATTTAATGTAATTTAATGTAATTTATTTTATTTTATTTTGTGTAGTCTGATTTAATTAAATGTGAGTATTTCATTTAAGTTTTTTTTACGTAATTTAATCTAATTCCACCTGACGTAATTCAATTTAATGTAGGACAATTTAACTTCATTTAATTTAACGCAAATTAATTTAGCACGATTCTTAATTAAGCGTAATTTAATTTAACTTAATTTAGCGTAAATTAATTTAAATTAGCACAATTTAATTTAATTTCATTTTTTCATTTAATTTCATTTAATTCCTTAATGTATTTTCATTCAATTTTGCGCACTTTAATTCTGTTCAGATTAATTTTTCGTAATAAAATAGAACATAACTAATCGTAATTTATTTAAATTTTTAATTTATTGGTATGTACCGTAATTTAGTGTTAACTATTGTAATGTAATTTAATTTCATGTAATTTCCTTTCATGTAGCGTAATTTATTTCAATTTATTTTAGCATAATTTAAGTTAATTTACCGTAATTTAAACAATTCAATTAATTCTAAATGAGTTTATTTTAATTTAGCATAATTTAATCTAATTTAGCGTAATTCTATTCAATTTAATTACACTTGGAATAATTTAATTAATGTAGTTTATTGTGATTCAATTTAATCTTGTCTTAATTCAATTTATTTATTTTGCGTGTTTTAGTTTAACCCTTTCTAACTCGAATTAAATTTTCAAGCAAGGAAATTTCTTCTTGGTACTTATTTATTATTCGTGGTATGTACAACAGTTTACAGTCATTTATTTGATTTTGCCCTTGTCAGTTATTGAGATAATAACTAGGCCTACGTTGCGATTCTATCGATAAGTAGGTATCGATACTTTACTTGCGATACTGACTGTAATTATTCGATTAGATACTGGATTTTCGATATCTTACTGGTATCGATAGAAAAATAACAGTATCGAAACCAAAGTATTGACGGCGGCAAAATGAATCCTATTTGAAATTAACCAAAGTAAGTTATTTGAAAGTATCTGTCAAGAAGAATTGTTCACATAAAAGAAATTCAATAAGTATATACTAGGAGAACTTCAACTTTGTTGAAACTTTGAGATGTCATTCGTTTTAATCGATTCTGTAAACTCATCTCTTATTGATAAATGTGTATTTAAGTATTTCATTTTAATATTTGCCAAATGTATCCATTACTAATATTTTATTTAGTAAAAATAACACTGCTCTAATTATTTAAGTATCGATATTGTGGAAGTATCGATACTGAATTTAGGATTATAACCAAATGGAAACAAATGGAAGGAGCGTAACTTTATACAGTAAAAAATTTCTTCTTATTACAAATTATGTAATGAAATTATTTACAAATATATTGAAAGTAACTAAAGTAAATTTTATTGCAATTTACAAGAATGATTAAAATGTAAGCACTCATAGAAAAAACTTTATTTCACAGGCAGATGTACTGATACAATGTAATCGGGCACTGGTACCTGAAGACACATCATGCTGAACGGTTGTATCTGTGTTAAATCGCTCACCACCCAGTTGCTTCTTCAACGGTTCGAAGAGAGGCGTTTACAAGAAGAAATTCGTAGAAAACGATCTGTACTTCTCTCAACAGGCATCGTGTTCCTGTATTGCAACGCCAGACCACGGACAGCTAACAGCACGCACCAATTCTAGTGCTTTCGTGGAATGTACTGGACCATGCTTCCTACAGCCCCGACTAGTGATGTTAGTGTGACTTTTCCTGTCACAAATACAAACCATATTGACCATAAACATCTGGAGTACATATAACAACAGTGATATGAAAACATTTGACGATTGTTGGCATGGCAATTACTTTTTACCATCTATATGGACTCTTAATTCAATGTACTGAAAAAACTAATGCAACATTATCTTTTTTCTTTCTCTTATTAGCTTTCATTGCTTCTTTACATGTAACTTTTCTTTTATTTTGAAAATTGCCATTGTTTGTTTGTTTCTTTGTTTGTTTGTGTACTTGTTTACTTTTTCCTTACTCTGTTATGTTTCATCATTTATATTGTTTTGTATGCTTTGTCTAATGGCAGCCTCTAATTTGAGGAAGCACAGTAAAATGAAAAAATTATGTATATTGTAATATATTATTTTAAATATTGAACGTAGGAGCATTGTTTCGTCTTTTATACATTTACATTTCATAATAAACATGTCACTTTAGAGTTGAAAATCACAAAAATATTTACATTTGGAAAAGAAACCTTCCACTCGAAATCCATGTTGAAATAAATATTGAGTGGGTGCTGAACTAAATTTTGATTATTTCTAAACTATAAAAGATACATTAATTACTTTTTTGCATATTAGTTCTGGCATTACTTGGTACATACATGCAAATTTTCAAAGCTGTAGTGTTAAGTAATATCATCAGCATTATTAATTATTCATATTAATTTTATGTTAATATTTTGATATCTGTATATTACTTATTTTGTGCTACAATTTCACACATTTTTAATATTCTTTTCTCAGTGTAGCTTATGGTATGATAAAACATAATTTGCATTTAGTTTCCTCAAGCTCTAATAATGTTTTGAATTTAAAATTATTAAATTTAGTCATATCAAAATCTACAAAAAAAATCATGCATATTAGGGAATTAAATTTTTTAGACCCAATCATACTTTACACTACAAAATTTTGAATGCCAATTATCCAATATTGGAATACACTGAAACAGCAAAAAAGTTTTCAGAGCAATGTCAATAAATGTGGGAGTAGATAGATTCTTAAGAAATGTAAATGAAGAGTTCAAGTTAAGTGAATACCGTAGTTTAATGAAGACTGATATATCATTTAGTTTTAATGGGTATACTTCATATTACTTCTTAGGAAAATATTTGAGGCTAAGAGGGATGAAGTTACAGGAGAATGGAGAAAGTTACACAACACAGAACTGCACGCATTGTATTCTTCACCTGACATAATTAGGAACATTAAATCCAGACGTTTGAGATGGGCAGGGCATGTAGCACGTATGGGCGAATCCAGAAATGCATAAAGAATGTTAGTTGGGAGGCCGGCGGGAAAAAGACCTTTGGGGATGCCGAGACGTAGATGGGAAGATAATATTAAAATGGATTTGAGGGAGGTGGGATATGATGGTAGAGACTGGATTAATCTTGCTCAGGATAGGGATCAATGGCGGGCTTATGTGGGGGCGGCAATGAACCTCCGGGTTCCTTAAAAGCCAATAAGTAAGTATACTTTATATTACTTGCTATATGTTTCCATTGAATTATGGTAATAACTTCATTTTAACCCTTGTTTTCTACGGTTTTAGTAAATGGCGCTTGGCCCACTATAGTTCTGAACCCTTCAAATGCATTTTACATACATCCTCAATCTCTGCATATACTGTATGTGTACTATCTGAAACGAACTCTCTACCTCAGTATGCAATCACTTAGAAAATTGAGGAAAACCGCAGTAATTTTGAAATAAAGAGTGGAGAAACCTTGCAAAGGGAATAGGTGTGACCGATCGTGGCACTTAATTAGCGCACGACTTTTAAAATGACGTCAGAAACACCTGTTAGAAGAGGAATATGCAAATGAAACTTGGCGAAATGATTAACAACAATATTTAGGATTTTTTAATGAAAAAAAAATTTTAAAACGCATTTTTAGGCCATATATACCTATTTTTCAGTCCATTCCCCTCTTAAGAACACTTCACTCACCAAGTTACAGGAGTTGCAACATTTAAAACAAAAGTACACCGATGAAAATGTACTGAAATACAAACTATGCGACAAAATTTACCTTCATATGTAACACACAAGTATTTAAATGCTATAAAGTTACTTGTTACCATGGTAACTGTAGGTGAGAAAGGATTAATTTCGTGTAGCATAATTTAATTTCATCTGATTTAACGTACCGGTAACTTAATTCATTTTAGCATAATTTAAAAATATGAGGGTTGTTTGAAAAGTCCATAGTTTTAAATAGAAATTAAACTAGGATTATTCTGAAACAATATTTCTCAACATAATCCCTGTCGAGACTCACATAAATGCTGCTATACCATCCTTGTGTAGGGTTTAACAGATACATACTGTAGATATACCTCAGTGAGTTGGGTTTCCGAAAGCAATACAGTGAAACCTCTCCTTACGGACACCCCCAAGATACGGACACTCCTCAAATACGGACAGATTTTTATGTCCCAACTTAAATATTATAGAAATAATGATAAATTCAACTCTCGTTTACGGACACTCTCAGACACGGACACGGACAGATGTTTCACAGTCCTAAAACTTGCTTTACCTCCTGACTGCGGACAGAACTTGGATTTCAAGACCTAATGTGTTACAAGAATGGAAAATTTAGTTTTGAGAACTGTACAGAAATTCCTTAACATGAAAGAAGACAATAAGGCTACCACTAGCCCAGCCGGCTACCCCTTGTTAGCTGGAAGCGGGTGGATAAACAAAGTCATAAAATTTAACCTGTCTGATGGGTCCAAGGTTTCCGCGATCGTGAAATTGTATTCGACACATGGTAGTGTTAGTAGGATTATTCTCTACACTTTAATACTTGTTTCGAGAGACACCTGAACGTAAAGGTTAAGTTGTAAATTACAGTACTGCATAACTGGAGACGTAGAATAAAACTGCATGGCACAGTACTGTATTTTACTTTTTCCGTCTTATCTACTGTAGTTCAAAGTTGCAAATAATTTACTGTAGTATACTGTATTTAGAATTAAACTACAGTAATACATTTAATTTCAAGCTTGAAGGGATACATAATGCACATTATAAATTTACTGTTAGATTTGGGAGCCTCCCTCCCAATAAAGAACACCTCCCAGATGCGGACAGATTGTTACCTTCCTTCGATGTCCGTAAATGAGAGGTTTCACTGTATATATACTGTTTTCGCTGTAAGAAAAATCCTAATGTAAACACAAACACGTTGCTGTCATACCCGTGATTGGCCCCCAGTCGAAACACTCAAACCACGCAGGAAAATATAGTTCGTATTTGGAAACCATAATCTTGTATTATTTGGAAATAAAAAATTGAATTCTAGTTGTTAAATACGATGAAACATTTAACTTCACTCATATGTAAAACGCTATGTAAAAGAAAAGCTACTTTTATATTTTGTCATGTACTATGAACGCGGATGAATATACTTGGCTCGAAAACATGACGACCTCTCTTCTTGGAATTGGTAATCCCTCATAAACCCCCATCCTCTACTCAACCCCTAGCCGCGTGGCAGAAATACAATGGATCCCAGCATTGCCAAATTTAAGTCATTGCGTCTACCTGTTCGGTTTCACCCGTTCTCAGTGTCTTTTTAGACATTTATCGACGTGTTGTTTTATACCGTTGTGCGCTTCAATATGTCTAATTTATTCTGGCCATGATTAAAGAGTGTTGGAGCAGTCAGACCTCCTGATTCACCTGAAGATCACGACAAGAACAAATAACACCGTCGAAGAAAACAGAATATCTTATTTGCAGAGGAGCGTAGCTAAGAAAACGAAGTGTTAAAATTATGTCTAACGTTAGAAATTCTATCCATAGAGTAATCGAAAGTTGAGGCAGTTTGATAAGTACAAATCTTAATCACTTAACATCGGACGCAACCGGCGGAGTTGGTAAAAAAATATATATAGAAATTAAGAATTACGGTTCACCAACTAAAGAGAAAATAAACTAAAACAGAATTCGGTAAGATAGACGATTTTATGCGTGATTTACTTCGTCGAACACTATGTGAACAATACGCGAAAGAGATATCGCCAACAGCAAATAAACTTGCGGAAATATTCTGGCCTGATTTGTACATTATGTTTAAGAATGCAGAAAAAAATTTCATTCTATTCTATCCAGCACTTTCGGAATTACCAGGAAAAGGGTTTTTGAGGAATATAGTTTGCGAAGAAGAAAAAAAACTTATGCTGTATTCCACGTAACAACTATTATAGCCAACGCCGCACTTTACATTAAAAATCATAACTTCAGAACTAATACAGAGCCACTGGCGTAGCTCAGTTGGCTGAGGTGCTTGACTTCCGATCCGAAGTTACACTCGGGCGTGGATTCAGTTCCCGCTTTGGCTGATTTATCTGATTGGGTTTTTTCCGAGGTTTTTCTCAACAGTAAGGCGAATGTCAGGTAATCTATAGCGAATCCTCGGCCTTATCTCGTCAAATACCATTTTGCTATCACCAATCCCATCGATATTAAATGACCTAGTAATTGATACAGTGTCGTTAAATAACTAAAAAAAACTAATACAGGTTGTTTTACCTGAATTAACTTCAATAGTTAGTTTAGAAATTTAAATTTTATATTAGGCCTATATATTACATAACAGAATTTTAAGGTATAAGAAGTGTACATGCCCCCTTAATTAATTCATCATATTTCGTATCTTATAATGTTCCTTAGGCCTACAGATAATTTGCATCGAACCGGCAACTAAACTGGCAGAGAAACAAATATATTCTTTTGTGCTTTAATATGATTTTCGTGTTATGAAAAAATATGTAAAAGGAATACATTTATCCATGACTGGTATCTAAACTGGTCTTTATTTCACCGTCCTTAGCAACCTAAATAATGACATTATTCACAGCAGTGCTTAAAAGTTTTCTAACTTACAGCAGTGAATTAAATGTTTTTAAATCACTCTCTACATGACAACCAACATATTAGCAATAATAAAATGAATATATATGAACTTCTTTTCCAACAACACATTACAAAGAAAAGACCTACAATTTAAAATTAAATTTACATACCAGTAATGAATAAAATATTGTATAGCATACTAGAGTAAACAGATTTTATGCGCTCGTGGAAATTATCACCCAAAATCTAATTTTACTCTCTTGTACTATACATTTTTATTCAATGATCACAGTTTCCGAAAATTTTACCAGCGCAACATCCTTAATTAAGTATAAAATTCTGGAACTTCAATAACATGAGAATTTAACGCTTATATACAGTAATTCTGCATTTCCTTGTTTATTTAGGCAAAACATGTTAGTGAAAATATAAATATAAAGTGTTTTTAAAATAAGTTTGTTCATTTTTATATTAATTTTCTTTTAGTATATTTATAAATTAAGGTATATTTACAAAGATAATATAGTCTCGCTGAAAATCGCGGTTTCTCGGAACACAGTTTGAAAAACATTCGCAAATCACAATGACTTCAAGAATTGGCAACTCGGCTAAGGGTTTATCCCTTGCGCGTGCCTGCAGTTAACTGGTGAAGGGGATGAGGGAAGGTCGTCATGTTTTCGTGCGTAGTATACCAACAGCAATACCAAGGTAGTCTGTTCTTGTAACAAGATGGCGTCACTTGAATTCATAGTTGTTCACGTAAGCACGTGGTACTGAAGTATGACTTCTGCATCCTCGGTGTGTGTGGTTATTAATCATAAAAGTGGAAACCCTCTCAAAGGCGGAGAAAAACAAATAGTCTTAAATGTATATATTAAGTTAAGTGAGTTTTAATTACAGTAATTATAAAGTAAATGTTTCCTAAGCAAACGAATGCATAGTAGTGAGGTTAGGCCTACTTGACGAGTAACGGGAAATGTTTAACATGAAACAGAATGTACAACAGTAAGCGGGAACATGTACTGAGAATTTATGGCGCCAAACAGCGGCCAATGAAGCCTCACTTCAGTCACGTGCTATTGTTTATATTAGGATTTTTCTTACAGCGAAAAGATTATAGGTGCTTCGGAAAAAGCAGATATACAGCCTAAACCCCAGATGTATCGGCAACTTCTCTGCGGTCAGAAGTGCAGCGGGACAATCTAATCTAAGAGCCGTTTAGCATTGCCACTAGCGGCGCTGCGAACGAGCGTTAGTGACGCTGAAAATTTTTGTAGAGAATTTTTCAGTCCTCCAATGAACATGGACATAGAAAGAGCTATGTCTAATCAAAAATATGGATTACCCAACAAATTTAATTTATACAGATTTTAAAGTAGGCCTATTGATTATAATTATTGAAGAAATTTATAAATAGGCTACAATTACTAACTTACTACCACAGAAATCAAATAAAAAATTAATATAATCGACATGAATACCATACTCGAAGACAAAAGCCTACTTTTCCATTGATTGAGCCTAAATTTCATACAAGTGCAGCATTTAAACATGGTGCTAGTTTCGGCCTAAGACTTTATAATAAAATTACAAATAATTTCTGAATTTGAAATATTTTAAAATTGAATCTTTTAAAAAAGAAATTTATAAAGTTATTCATGATATATAATATTAACAAATGGTGTTTTTTTTTTGCCTCTTTATTTCTTTCGACTACATTCATGTTTTTATTGAATGTCACTAGCTTCTGTGTGATTGTCAATTTATATTAAATGCGTTTTTCTCTCTTTTTTTTCCCTTGTGTTAGTTATCAGTCTGAATTAAGTTAACTAATGTGTATAATAAACTATCTTTGTAAATTTTATGTTATATTATTGGCTAAGATCACACCGTACACGAGCCTGGCTCTTACGGTAGTGGCTAGAAATATTTTTTTTTCTTGTATACTTTTGAATTTGTACTCACTTTGCTTACTAGCTAAATAAATAAGTATACTTACTTACTTACTGGCTTTTAAGGAACCCGGAGGTTCATTGCCGCCCTCACATAAGCCCTCCATCCTGAGCAAGATTAATGCATTCTCTATCATCATATCCCACCTCCCTCAAATCCATTTTAATATTATCTTCCCATCTACGTCTCGGCATCCCTAAAGGTCTTTTTCCCTCCGGCCTCCCAACTAACATTCTATATGCATTTCTGGATTCACTCATACGTGCTACATGCCCTGCCCATCTCAAACGTCTGGATTTAATGTTCCTAATTATGTCAGGTGAAGAATACAATGCTTGCAGTTCTGTGTTGTGTAACTTTCTCCATTCTCCTGTAACTTCATCCCTCTTAGCACCAAATATTTTCCTAAGCACCTTATTCTCAAACACCCTTAACCTATGTTCCTCTCTCAAAGTGAGAGTCCAAGTTTCACAACCATAAACGACAACCGGTAATATAACTGTTTTACAAATTATAACTTTCAGATTTTTTGACAGCATACCAGCGAATAGGGATTATAAAGAATGGACACTTAGCGAATTTTCCTGTGTTTTGTTTCTCTGTGCGCCAGCGGCTAGTTCCACTTTCAAGCGCTAGAGGTAGTGTAATCGAGCATACGCTGAGAATAATTGAGAATAGAATTAAGGCACAGGATCCAAACATCGCCTACCTTATTGCATAATCCAGTAACGCTTTGCTTCAAATAAATTCAAGTTAACCGCTTTTCCTTATTTTTCAGTGACAAACTAGTTGTAATAATAATATTTTATATTTCAGATATCATAAATTATATTATAAAATAATATAATACATTATAAAATTAAGTATCGAATTCGTTTAATATTTGTATATAATATAATATAGGTATATGGTTTTACTTCTCGTAAGAGTTTTGTTTTTCCATTTTCAGCGCTATCAAATCATTACATATTTTAATTGTTGTTGGGGTCAACGTCTCAACTCTCATTATAAAGGAACTCTAGAGTCTAGACATTACAGTTAATGAAGGATTTATTATTTTATGGATCCAATTTATTTTATTCGAGTACATAATGTACCTAGATGTATTAATTATATGTGATATATTTCCGCTGTGTCGAATGCTAGCTGGTGTGATGTCAGCGCCAACTCTAGGGAGAAAGCAGAATCTCACGCTCTAGCTGGCTTGAAGGTCATTGAAATCAGTCCGGCTACATCAAAGGTACCGACGCGAAGTGTCCATTCTTTATAATCCCTATTCGCTGAGCAGACTGGATGATAAAAGCTTCTCAACCAAATAATAACAGACATTTCCCATATTTATTCTGTGTTTAATTTCCTCCCGAGTATCATTTATATTTGTTACTGTTGCTCCAAGATATTTGAACTTCTCCACCTCTTCAAAAGATAAATTTCCAATTTTTATATTTCCATTTCGTGCAATATTCTCGTCACGAGACATAATCATATACTTTGTCTTTTCGGGATTTACTTCCAGACCTATATACTTCTGGAAACTTTGCTCACATGGAGAAAGAATAGACGGAAAAATAGAAGAACAGTCTGGGTCCTTCGATTGATTTTGGAAAGGCAGAATGGAGGACTATTCAATACTTCGTTTGGTGATTTACAACAGGACGATAAAGGGTTTTTTTTCCAGTATTTTCGCATGTTTAAGAAACCATTTCAAGAGCTCCTAGCAGGAATTCGGAAAAAGACACCGTGACACAATAGTTTGTACACTAGCGTGGCGGTGTAGGAATTGGTGGCCCAACACTTAAGCCTATACACAGTTACAGTATCCTACCCATCGCCTATACCCTCTTTCTCAAACAACTTTCCCCAGTCGGGCGTAATTCTGGAAATTTTTTCTACTCAGTTTGTTTTCTTTGGTGCATTGAAGCCTCTATGGCTGTGATTCTCATTGCAGTGTTAAACGGAAAGCTGTAGTTCTGATATGTTATTCACTGTAAATTCATACACTACTTAAATCATCTTGAAAATGTGATCATTCATTGTAAGGGTTCACATACGAGGAAAAAACTACAAAATACTTTCTTTTCTACTATAGTGCGTAAAGTTGCATTTTATCCACTTTTATCGGTGACTAAAATGGGTCTTTAAAACACTAGTGCGTAAAAAGTAAGTACTCACTTTAGGCACTGCTTGCTATTCATTTTACGCACTGCCAAAGAAAATGCAATATTCAATGTACAAACTTCATTCAGTAAGAAATTAATGCATTACCTCTATCTTTCATTACTTAAATATGACACGTAACACAAATAAGTAACAAATTTAACATTCATATTGGAACAGATGCATTATAGGGGCCACCCATCACACATTATACGCAAAAAAGTTCAGCGGAAGTAATGGTTCGATTAGCGTTTGTAGCATTCGATATTCGATAAACATTAAATACTATCAAATTAAAAAAATTAATAAAAAAATTTAAACATTATGTTACTACTGATGTGATTTTAGTCACTTCGTATTATATTTCTGGTCCAGGGAAAATATATTTTACCATTATTGCCGTTATTTCCATATATAATATGAAACTGACTGTTAATTTATAAGTTGGCAACATATTTTATGTCGATTATAACAACAAGAAGGGAACAGAAGAGCAGATATTGTAGCATCCACAGGACTCAATCTAAGGGATTAGTCCTTGATCCTACAATCCGGTTCGAGAGGGATGCCCTGCAGGCATAACACGTTGATGAGGAGAAGAAATCCATTTATGAGTCCTGCATCCCATACCTAAGTGAGAAATATAACCTTCCCACTAGTCAGTGGAGTGTTTCTGGTCTTTTATTTGGTGCACGTGGCACACTTCTTAAATTCACATGTGATATTTTAAAAGCACTCGGACTCCGATTTTTTTAAATTCAAAAAATTTTGTTGGATATACTTAAGGATTCAATCCAAATATTACATTACCATTTATATTTTGGCTATTGATGATTGTGTTGGGTTTGCATTTCTCTGAATTTTTTACTAAACACTTCGGGCCGTATTCATAGACATTCTTAGCGCGGGCTTTCGGTGGATGATCAGCGAACTAACGTTTTTCGTATTCATAAACCAATGTCAGCGATATGATATGATATGAATCCTGTTTAGCGCGGGCTAGAGAAATGTCTATGAATAGCACCCTTCCTGTCTTTCTAAATTATTCTGTAGTGCTTTTATTCTGGATCTTTATGGTCACCCTCATTGAGGGCAGATTATTTTCTTTAAATATTTATATATCGATAGTAGCATTCATACCATTCAACCAATAAGGAGATTGGCCCCTATAATGCATCTGTGCCTTCATATCTACATTTTAGCCCTTATTATTGTGAAGTTACATGTAGTATTTATTGTAACAAGATTAAATTTGTTATTCTTCAACTGTTCCTGACCTCTTTGTTGATTAGGCCTATATGGCCTGTTCAGACGGCCATGAAATATTGAACATGAATAAACAGGCCACCATTCCATGGCTACTTACTTCTTAATTATTATGAGTTTAGATGGCCATGACATTGTGATCTTTTTTTTTTCTTGCTGTTATTTATACTCGCTTTATTTGTGACCTTATAACCTCTCCACTTCGAAATAATTTAGTAGTAAATATTAGTAAGTAGTAAATATTTTAGACCAGATGCGGATCTAGAATTTTGTAATGGGAGGAGCTAATAATAATAAACAAATGAATATAGTATTATAACCCTAATACAGAAAATTGAATTAAACACGAATAAATAAGCCACAACAATATTGCCACTCTTATGTTCTAAGTCTTCAATTAGTCCTAATTCCAAAGGAGATGGGAACTGACATGGGAATCAATTTTATTACATATTACTTACAGTTTAATGAAGCCGAAGTCTGAGATGTTTTCTTGCGAAAAATTCTACGACGTCATCAGGACTTACGTCAATGTTACGATGAATGTTGAACAATACCAAACCATTCTGTCTATCCTGGTTCATCGTCGATCTGAGGTAAGTTTTTACCACTGCCTGCTGGATCGCATCCTGTAGCAGCGTAAACTGCCTGCTCAATCAAAGTTATTTTGTCGCTAGGTGGCAGGCAGTACCCACCGCTATTAACATTATCAGTATATGCAAAGTCACTACCTGCCACCTAGCGTTTACTCGCGCATAAATGTTGATTGGGCAGGCAGTGTAAGCAGCCATAGGATGTGATGCAGCAGGCAGTGGTTTTTACACATCTCATTGTTGATGACTATTTTTTTTATTTTAACCTGCCTAGTCTCGAAGCATTTTAACCATAACTTCAGATTAAACCATCTGCGCATGCGTCAACAGTTCAGAATTCCCAGTGCACGTTGGGACAGGGACCTGGGAGTTCAGTATCGGTTCAGAATCAGTTCTAGTCTTGTAGAGCTACTGCGCATGAGCAGGCAGTTTAGAATCGATTATGAATCGCGCTGGAACAAAACCATATGGTGAGCAGCTGGATCATTCCATGCAAAAAAGTATGTTTTTGAACCATGATGTCTCAAAAGTTAAAAATATTGTAGTGGGTTATTTTGTATGTTCTAAATATTAATTTCAAACAATACTATATTTATATCTTTCATAGTTTGGCATTAATCATAATTTAAAATATTGGTTTAACAATGAACACTGTTTTATTCATTGAAGTTTTCTTACTATGTAAAGGAAGATGGAAAAATGATTTCAATGCAATTCGAAAAAGGAGAGCCTTGTTTATAAATGCCTTTAAAACAAAATAAAAAATATATATATATAATTTTTAAATAGTTACCCACCGTAAAATAATTTTAAAAAATATAGAACTCAAAATGCAATTCATTTTTACAGACGAAAAAACCATGTGTTTAATTCTTTAGGGTATATTGATTCCACTACGAAAATTTCAGAATGTAGACTTAAATATCATGTCAGTTTTTGATAAAAATAACTCACAAGAACAAAGGAGCTCGGCAGGTAGGCTTTCCCGTCGTACACAATGTTGCGCGATCAAGGTCAGGGAGACGGACGTTTGAGATTACTCATCGTTATGAAGTCTCGCAACCGCCACACATAGCAAGCGATTTTCAACCGTCGGAACAAAAATTAATATTCACAGGTTTTTTAGATAAAGTCATAAAACTTGGGAGATGGATTACGAATAATATTTTATGCTCGACCATGCCGAAATGTAGTAATTATACACCTGGTAGCAGCCCTTTAATGGACCTCGTTAAAGTACACCTATTCATTAAAGTTCAGATGTTCCACCAATCAGAAAACGCCATTGTAGCAATATGAAAGCGCAAGTATCGATTATTCTTGGATATGCAATCGAAAGACAACTAGCGAAACGTCACGGAGGCTGGAAATCCAATACTGTCACAGAAGGTTATGTTCTGTTACTATAATAATTAGCGTTAACTGTAAATAATATTCAAATAAATTCAATTTGTCATCTCGTTTTTCAATGTCTAAATAAATTTCAAGGTTATATCAAGATTAATGTTTATTTTACTCTCTAGATTATATCAAGGTCAATGACATTTGTTTCTCGGAAAAAATCAATGCTTTCGCGTCTGCGCACATCTCACAATTTACGAGATATTGCACAAGGTCAGTTCCGCTCCCCAGTCAGATAAGAATAACATGAATACTTATGAATAATTTCAAGTTAGAAATATGGTCGAGCATAAAAAGTCGTATGAAACTTGCCTATAGTGGTAATTAAGAAGCTCGTATGAAAATTATGAAACTCGCTTGCACTCGTTTCATAAACATACTCGCGTCTTAATTACTACCATTATAGGCTCGTTGCATAATGTATTATTCTTTAATACAAATGAAATTCGCATGAATATAATTTTTGCATTCGAATATAAAACTATTTCTTTTTTTCAATGAGGTGTTTTTATGAGCATGCCTTAATATTATTCGGATTAGTCTTTAAGGTATTAAAATATGGTTATTCAGGTTTACAATGGCGTCTGTTTAGTGTCGATGACTCTTCATATAGGGTGTCTAGAATATTTTAAATGATGGATAACATGTAACTGCCATCCATTAAACAGTCATCGGTATGACTAAAATACGGCGGTCATAGTTGGCAGTTTATTTTCATAATAACATTATTATATTAAAAGCTCAAAAAAATTCATGACATCGCTGGCATATTCTTACAATTTTGTATGGAATGATCTAGCTCTCTTATATTGGGATAAATATTGCTCCTAGTATACAGCACAGTTTCTATAGCTGTGTCTGGTTTTTTTCTTTTCCTTTCAAAATTGAAGAGGTGGATTCCAAAGTGTCCTAAGCCCTTTTTTTTTTAGATTTTAACTTGTTTTATTCAAGTTTTATTTTATCCTTTTCAAACCTATATATAATTGTGCAAGTTTATTTAACTCTCCTAAGTCTTAAGTCAGTGTCTGCATATGTTCTTTTTTTCAAACGGATCTAAGGACATCAGATTTATTTTATCAGTTTTTGTCCTTTTTCCCATAAATTTTCATTTGACTTAGGCCAGTTTGGAATCCACCTCTTTATGAGACGACATATGTAGCTCTCCTCTAAGCTCTAGAATATTTCTTGTCAGATCCTGTTCATAAACCATTGCAGCTTGTAAGATGGCATCGATATTTTTTATCAGAATCGTGTAAAAATTAGGAATCAAGATTTGGAGTTTAATTACATGACTGTGCGTATCAGGTGAAAATCGTACTGAGAAGACGCTGAGAAGGTGATAAAAAAAAAAGAAAAAGTAGATTGAGCTAGTAATAATCTTTAGGAGACTTGAACGAAAATAATAATAATTTTATTTCAGAAATAATAATAGTACACTTTTAGTTGGCACTCCCGATGAAGCAAAAGCTTATGGCCGGAAGTGGAGTTTACATTCAATAACGAAAAAGTAATATTACACACTTAAGCCTACACTTAAATAATTATTTAATTGTTTAATTTAATTAATGAAATATAAGTAAGCAAAAGTAAAGTGAAAAATGCCAAAATAATAATACAAGAAATACAATGAAATTACATCAGGTAATACACAGAAAAGTAGGTTAACTAGAAAGTACAAGGGGCGATGGCCCCTTTAAACAATAATAAATCAAAATTAAAAAGTAGTAAATAATACAATTGTAAAATAAATACAAAATATTATGCAATAATATAATGAAGTAATAAATTATACATATAAATAAATGATTTTTTTAGTTCTATTTCCTTTATTGAATTTTGAAAGATTCATAACAAAAATATATTTCGGAAAACGTATTGTGTCTTTCTCGTGTTAGATTTTACATTACGTTGTTAACATGTTTCAGCCTGTTATCGGCTATTTTCCGTTTTCCGAAGTGATATAGTGTTAAAAGTTGTGTAATCAAGATGTATAAAAATATATTATATATATATTTTTTCAAAATCGAATGTAGGAGAGAAATATCAAAAGATGAAAATATCAAAAATGAAAATATAGGCCTATATTTAAAAAGAATAAAATTTATTAGAATACTAATCAGTATTCAAAATTATTTGAAGTGCTTGCTTTTTAAATCATTTATTATTGGAAGTTGCTAATTTTGAATGTTTTTTAATGAAGTTATTATACAATCTCGGGCCGAAATTTGAGCCATGCCTTAGTCCTGCTTCAGAATTGCATTTGGGTTCAAACAAAAGACATGACATAATGTGTCTTCTTGTACTGTAACCATGGTGATAAGTCATTTTTATGGCAATATTTTAATTTTATTTAGCCTACTTCTACATCTACAGATTGAGTCAATGTTACAGCCTTCTCAAAAAGAAAATTGTAAGATTGTGTTATTATCTCGGCAGACCTGAAGAGTATTCATGATACATCCAACCACCTGGGCCAAATTACACAAAAGTTTATGGTCTAATTACAGCGTTTCTCAAACTATGGTCCTGAGGTCTGCCTTTCTGGTTCTTCAAAAACGACAGAAGAAAAAATAAAATTCAAACGAATTGCTTATCACACTATACCTGAAAATCTCAGACTTTGGAAATGATACATGGGAATCGGCTTTCACTTTTTCTCCCAGTAGCCTACTCTTTGTCACTAGACGAAAATACAGATAATTTTATGTCTGAAATAGTCCTCTAGCCTTCGAATTACAATTTTATATTGCTTAGAAAAATA
This sequence comes from Periplaneta americana, assembly GCF_040183065.1. Classification (NCBI taxonomy): domain Eukaryota; kingdom Metazoa; phylum Arthropoda; class Insecta; order Blattodea; family Blattidae; genus Periplaneta; species Periplaneta americana. The sequence continues at coordinate 153,485,604 of NC_091130.1, forward strand.
CACATACAAAGAATGTAAAAATCTGGAGATTTTTGAAGGGATACTTAATGTAACGTATTGTTTACTCCTTCAAAAGTAAATATGTCACCTATCTGACCATGTCTTTCTTAACATTCGGGAGAAATACATCTCTTAACCATCTTCTCACGTGATTTTTCGTCAGTTTACCGGAACTACTTGCATCGACAATTGTCTACGCGTTGTTTTACTTAAGGCCAAAAGTCCTCTTTGGGTTCTTGAAGATATAGCACGTCTAATCACGTTCCTAGGCTTCCATCTGCATACCTATTTATTTGGATGGTATACGAATGAGTGAAAGATGCCATGGATTGCACTACTACTGTATTAATGTGAGTTAAGAGAAAAATTGACTAGAGCAGCGTTTCTCAAACTATGGTCCGCTGGCCACCTGTGGTCCTGAGGTCTGCCTTTGTGGTCCTTCAAAAAGAACAGAAGAAAGAATAAAATTCAAACGAATTGCTCATCACACTATAGCTGAAAATCTCAGACTTTGGAAATGACGCATGTGAATCGGCTTTGACTTTTTTTTCCAGTACTGAAATTTTATGAAATTTATTACCCTTTCTGTCTACTGACTTCCCACTCTACTCTCAGCAACAAAAGAGGAATTTAAAGCACTATGAACGTGGTGTTTCTCGCCATCTTTTCCCTGCACATCAGCTGATGACATGTGGCTAAGTACATTGGCATATCTTCCAGATGTATTCTCTAAACTAAACGAACTGAATCTCTCTCTACAAGGTAATTCTTTGACAGTTCTCAATGCACATGAGAAAATAAAGATGTTCGAGAGGAAACTTGGTTTGTGGGTCAGTTCCGTAACACAGAGGATTTTTTCACTATTTCCAGCCCTAGAGTTTTTTTTTTTTTTTTTTTTGGTTGAAAATGATTTCGATATTGGAAAACAATTGTGCAATGATATATGTTCGCATCTCGAAACTCTGAGGTCACAATTTGAAACATTTTCCAAATAAATATGACGAATTTTCACGAGTTCATGATCACTTTCACTGCGATATTGAAACTAACAAACTTTCATTGAGTGAAAGAGAACAGTTAACTGAACTCTCGAATGACACCGGACTTAAAATGAAATTCCAAGCGGAAGGTATGGTTAATTTCTGGACCTCATCACAAGTGAATAGAGAATATAGTGAACTGTACAATGGTGCTTTACAGATTATAATTCAGTTTGCTTCTACGTATCTGTGTGAGGAAGGGTTTTTCATCACTAATTCTAATAAAAACAAAGTACCAAAATCGACTCTATGTATGTGACCATCTCCGACTTAAGCTTACCAGCATACATCCAAATATAGAACAACTGTGCAAGAATGGGCAGGCTTATCCATCTCATTAATGTGAGTACCGGTACCAATATTTATTTATTTTGTTTAGTTAATAAATTCAAGATTATCCAAACTCTAATAGCCTTGATTTATTAAAAAACGAAAATAAATTTTTGTATTGGTTTATTTATTTATTTATTTATTTATTTATTTATTTATTTATTCATTCATTTATTCGTTCGTTCGTTCATTTATTTATTTATTTATTTATTTATTTATTTATTTATTTATTTATTTATTCATTCATTCATTTATTCGTTCGTTCGTTCATTTATTTATTTATTTATTTATTTATTTATTTATTCATTCATTCATTTATTCGTTCGTTCGTTCGTTCATTTATTTATTTATTTATTCATTCATTCATTTATTCGTTCGTTCGTTTATTTATTTATTTATTTATTTATTTATTTATTTATTTATTTATTTATTTATTTATTTATTTATTTATTTATTCATTTGTTCGTTCGTTCGTTCGTTCATTTATTTATTTATTTATTTATTTATTTATTTATTTATTCATTCATTTATTCGTTCGTTCGTTCATTTATTTATTTATTTATTTATTTAATCTGGTAGAGATAAGGCCATCAGGCCTACTACTATATTAAGAATACAATTACAATTATAATTACAATTAATATTAAATTTACAAATACAATAAAAATCAAAGTACTAAAAGATTGACTGATTAATAAAAGCTAGACAGTTTATTGTAAAAGTTAAGAAGAGAGAAATTTTTGCTATTAATTAAATAAAAAGTAAACCTACTCTACGCAGTAAGAAAATGCTTAATAAGTTTGCTTTTGAACGCTACTAAATTCCGACAGTCTCTGATGTCACTGGGTAGGTTATTCCACAAGCGCGAGAGCGAGATTGTGTATGATGATGAATACGATGATGTCTTATGTGTTGGTATGGCTAGTATGCGGTTATTTTGCGTGCGTGTGAAGAGATTATGATATGATGACAGGTAACTGAAACGGGAGGCAAGGTAGGTAGGTGTAGAGGTGTGAAGGACTTGGAAAAGGAGAACAAGAGAATAAAAATTTCTACGTTCGTTAAGCCGTAGCCAGTTTAGAGTTTGGAAGGACGGGGTGATGTGGTCAGCGCGACGGACATCGCAGACGAAGCGAACACAAGAATTATGAACACGTTGTAATCTTTGCGACTGGTTGACATTGAGGTCAGTCAGTAGAAAATCACAATAATCGAAGTGGGGCATTACTAGTGTTTCCACTAGTATTTTCTTGAATGATAGCGGAAGGAATTTTCGAATGCTGTTTAAGGAATGTAGTATGGAAAGCACTTTTTTTGGTAATATGGGTTACTTGGTTATTCCAGTTTAAATGCGTATCAAAGTAAACTACAAAGTTTTTAACACAGGAAGCAAGTTAATACTAATATAAAATGAAATGAATTAAATTAATTTTAATTAATTAATTCTATTTTAAAATATAAATATATTGGTATTAAAATACCCTACGAAAATGATAAATTTGATCTCGAAGGGAACAAGAGTAAAGTGGTCCGCGGAACTGTTCTGACTTAAAAAAGTGGTCCCCACTTCAAAAACGCTTGAGAAACGCTGGGCTAGAGCATTAACGGTGTCGCGGAGCTATGAAGAACTGAGTGCGCGCAAGAAGCGGCATAAGTAGCAACGATTTTCAAGTCAGCATATTTCGTAAACAAGGAAATAGCGAAACGAGAGACTATCACCACATTTCTTAACGAACGAAAATTACCTTGGACATGAATTTTAATTAAATTCAAGCTCCACGACCGGGGATAGTTCCTTTATTATGAGTTCCCGACCCGTGATTTGTCGGCTTACACATTAATGTGGTACTCGCATTAATGAGATGGATAAGCCTTCCGATTCTTGCACAGTTGTTCTATATTTGGATGTATACTGGTAAGCTTAAGTTGGAGATCGTCACATACATAGAGTCGGTTTCGGTACTTTGTTTTTATTAGAGTTAGTGATGAAAACCCTTCCTCACACAGATACGTAGAAGCAAACTGAATTATAATCTGTAAAGCACCATTGTACAGTTCACTGTATTCTCTTTTCACATGTGATGAGGTCCAGAAATTAACCATACCTTCCGCTTGGAATTTCATTTTAAGTCCGGTGTCATTCGAGAGTTCAATTGACTGTTCTCTTTCACTCAATGAAAGTTTGTTATTTTCAATACCGCAGTGTAATGGATCACGAACACATGAAAATTCGTCATATTTACTTGAAAAATAAGTTTCAAATTGTGACCTCAGAGTTTCGAGATGCGAACATATGTCATTGCACAATTGTTTTTCAATAACGAAATCATTTTCAACCAAAAAAAAACTCTGGGGTTGGAAATAGTGAAAAAAAATCCCCTGTTTTACGGAACTGACCTACAAACCAAGTTTCCTCTCGAACATCTTTATTTTCTCATGCGCATTGAGAACTGTCAAAGAATTACCTTGTAGATAGAGATTTAGTTCGTTTAGTTTTGAGAATACATCTGAAAGATATGCCAATGTACTTAGCCACATGTCATCAACTGATGTGCAGGGAAAAGATAGCGAGAAACACCACGTTCATAGTACTTTAAATCCCTCTTTTGTTGCTGAGAGTAGAGTGGGAAGTCGGTAGACAGAAAGGGTAATAAATTTCATAAAATGTCAGTACTGGAAAAAAAAGTGAAAGCCGATTCCCATGTGTCATTTCCAAAGTCTGAGATTTTCAGCTTTAGTGTGACACGCAATTCGTATGAGTTTTATTTTTTTCTTCTGTCCTTTTTGAAGGACCAGAAAGGCAGACCTCAGGACCACAGGTGGTCCGTGGACCATAGTTTGAAAAACGCTGCTCTAGTCAATTTTTCTCTTAACTCACATTAACAAAGTAGTAGTGCAATCCATGGCATCTTTCACTCATTCGTATACCATCGTGACTAAGTTTCCATAGTTTAAAGTATTTCGTCTTCAAACGAAATTTGTCTGATGCCAATTAATAAATTTTCAGTTTCCTTCTGTATACGATTTAAATTTATTTTGCCTACTTTAAAAATTTATATTTCTCCCATCCGCGTCTCAGAACTCTTTCACGTTGTAAGAGTTGTTCTAGTTCATGATTTTTATACTGAATGTGTACAGGATACCGGTAGTGGATAGCTGTTTTCAAAGCGTCTTGTAAAGTATCAGTGAATGTGCTTATAGCTATATCTGTACCGTATTTTGTTTTTAATATTCTGTTTAAAGGAATGATGTACCATATTTTGTTTTTAATATTCTGTTTAAAGGAATGATGTACCATATTTTGTTTTTAATATTCTGTTTAAAGGAATGATTCTTAAAATTGTTTCATAAATCTGCGAATTAGTAATGTCCTGTTTCTTAAATATTTGTGTGAATGATTCTCTTGGACTGATGGTTAATATATAACTAGCGTACGAATGGAATTTAAATAATTTATATAAAACAACACCTAAGATATCGGGATGTAATCTGCCTGTGTATGGCTACTATGTATGTTACCAGGAAAGTAAAATCTATATACTCCTGCCATCTGTTGAGATGTTGGAAAGCTAAATACTGCACTGCTCTTAGAACTGTTGTATTCACAATTTAAAGCATTTTATTTCCATCAAATTTATAATAATGTCTTATGGTATTTCGTACATAAAAACTGAAATATATTTAATTCATATTCACATAAATATAAAACCAAGTTCAGACAACATTGACAGAAGCTAATGCTACAACCACAGTCCACTATATACAGTCACGAAGCTTGAGTTTTGAGGGTGCTAGAAACAATAGACTGTGACGGTACTATTTTGCATTGCCTGTAATGAGGCGATATTAGCCATCCTAGTGGTGAGCAACTATCTAATGTTTGCATATTTACTAGGTATTGAGCTTCGTGACTGTATATACTAGACCAGCGGTTCCCAAAGTGTGCTCCGCGGAGCCCCTGGGGCTCCGCAACTGATTCTCAGGGGCTCAGTCCGGGGCAGTTATGAAGATGACAAAAATTTCTGCTTCCATCTAGTCTCTAGCTAGGAAAACGCAAACTACTTCCACCAAGTGAAAATACTTTCTCAGAAAATAGTTTGCGTTTTCTTTCTAGAATAGAAGCACCAATAATAGATCTACTCGTTACTGGAACTATCTCGATCTTTCTTGCTTGCCAAGTACTCTATGATTCTCAAATTTATTTTATGTTTTTTTTATACCAAGCAGGCAGCGTTTGTTAATCGTGATACGTGGAATCTACAATCTATTGACTGTTATGTTGCCTCAAAATATATATATATATATATATATATATATATATATATATATATATATATATATATATACCTGCATGTTAATTTGATTGCAGAAGTGTTAGCTAAACTTTCGTTGAAATGGAACTGTGGCTTAAGACGGACCAGAGAGTCATCAGTTATCAATCAGTGCTCAGTTGAAGGGAGATAGTAACATGTGTAACCTTACTTTGAAAGAAGATAATGCGAATTCCTTGAGATTGAGTTTGGAATCTGTTGGACATGATCCAGCTTCAGAGTCTACAACGTCTTGTGTAAAAGTACCGAAAGGAATTAAAAAACGAAAATATTGCGATTCATATTTGAACATGGGATTCCCTGAGTTTGCTGATGGACGTCCACAGTGTGAGATATGTAACAAAGTTTTAACCAATGCAAAGCTTAGAGGCGGCATTTCGAAACTCATCCTGACTTCGCAAATGAAACTGCAGACTAGGTACTTTAAAAGAAAAACTGACGAACTCCACGCAGTTCAGGCAATATTTTTATCTCATGTAAAAAACAAATAACGAGAAGGCACTGGAAGCGACGTACTTGAATATTCATGACCTGGCTCTTGCTGGTAAACCTCACTCTTGCTGAAACTCTTATGAAACCACTATTAGTGAAGGTAGTGAAGTGCATGGTGGACGAAAAAAACTGCAAACTTGATTTCCCGTATGCCCTTATGAAATATCACTGTGCGTAATCGAATACAGAATCTATCAAACGATGTTAAAAATATCATAATTTCCTATATCAGTCAAATGAAATTTTCGCTACAACTTGACGAATCCATGGACGTTGCCGGATTAGCTATGTTAATGATGTTTGTGCGGTATGAATTTTCAGATGCTTTCATGAAGATATTTTGTTCTGCAAATCATTGCCATCCTCTACAAGCGTTACTGAAATTTCATTTAAAACTTTGGGACAATTGCATTGACGTGTAAACAGATGGTGCAAAGGTTATGGTAGGTCCCGTTTCTTACGCTGTTACAAGGATCAAGAAAATTAAAAAAAAAAAAAAAAAAACCTGCACAAGTAGTCATTGTGCACTACACCAACACACTCTCGCAACGAAAAATATGCCAGCGCTATTAAAGCAAGTACTACACAACGTCATCAAAATTATCAACATTGTTAAGGCACGATCTTCGCAATGTAGGCTACTCAGTGTCCTGTGCGAAGATATGAGAGTCTAGGCCTAAACAAGTCATTGATATTACACACAGAATTGCCATGGTTGTGCGTGATAAAGCGTTGTCCCGTTTATTTGAACTTTGAACGGAAGTTTTTTCACTTTTGAATGACCAAAACAGTTTGCTAGCAGATTATTTGAATGATCAGGAATGGTTGTGCAAATTATGTTACTTGCCAGACATTTTTTTTCAAAATTCACGAATTCAACACATCCATACAAGGTAAACGGAAGACTATATTCAATGCTAATGACAAAATTGGCGCGCTGAAGAAAAAGATAGCATTCTACATAGAAAGCGTCGAGAATAATTGATTTAAAACTTTATAGAAGAAAATAACACAACAATTAATGACTCATTCATAGCAATAGTAAAAGAACACCTCGACAGTTTGCTTCAAAATATGAATTCATACTTGCCAAGGGACACTCAGGAATCGATTCGAAAGAAGTTTGAGTGGATTGTAGATCCATTTCCAGTGGAGTCAAAACCAGCAGCTCTCACTGCGGAAGAATATGAGGTCCTTATAGAGATGGTTTCTGACAGCCACTGTCAGGCATCATTTAAAAGCAAATCACTTCCGGAATTTTGGGCTCAGTTAGGGGAGGATTTTTTGATATTAAGTTCAAAAGTTAGATTTATCTTACTGCCTTTTGATACTACGTATCTCTATGAATCGGCCTTTTCGAGGTGCACGGCTACAAAAACAAAATATCGAGCTTATTTGGACGCAGAAGACGATATACTCGTACGTCTTCAAACTCACTTCTGTGACAACGGACAGTGACAAACTCTGCCGCAAGAAACAGGCACATTCTTCACATTAACTTCGAGTGTACATGCAACATTGTAACATTTTTTAAATATTTTAACTAGTTATAACATTTTGTAGATTTAAATAACATTATCTCCAGTACATTTTTACTATTGTTTCCTTTATTAATATATCTTATTATTTAAATTTTCATATACGTATCATGTGTAATATGCTTCATAGAACATAGACAGATATAGCCTAACTAAAAACTAAACATTTTTTGGGGCTCCACGAAAAACTTTTGCTTCAAAAAGGGCTCCGTGGCTGAAAAAGTTTGGGAACTGCTGTACTAGACTGTGCTACAACTGTGTCATATAATTCGGTCTACAGCTTTATAACATGATAATACCAAAATTCCCAACATATAATTTGCTAATGATCCTAATTTAAAAAAAATCAATTAAAAATTCGTGCTTAGACAGAAAATTTATAGTTCAATTATTGTGCTATCTGTTTTTCTCTGTTATTTAATACACTGCCTTAACATTACGTGGAATGCCCCCTGAGCACGAATATGTCATTAATTTTTATGTAGAGTATTTCATATATAAAAGCAATTATGTGTACCTGCAATAAATTGTTATTATTATTATTATTATTATTATTATATTATATTATATCATATTATACAATATATATATTACATTACATTACATTATATTATATTATATTATATTATATTATATTATATTATATTATATTATATTATATTATATTATATTATATTATATTATATTATATTATATTATGGGGCCGAAACAGGTCTACAGAGGCCTAATTCGTGAAGGATGATGATGATGATATTATATTATATTATATTATATTATATCATATTATACCATATTATACCATATATATCATACTATATTATATATATTATATTATATTATATTATATTATATTATATTATATTATATTATATTATATTATATCATATATATCATACTATATTATATTATATTATATTATATTATATTATATTAAATTATATCATATTATACCATATATATCATACTATATTATATTACATTACATTATATTATATTATATCATATTATACCATATTATACCATATATATCATACTATATTATATTATATTATATCATATTATACCATATTATACCATATATATCATACTATATTATATTATATTAAATTATATCATATCATATTATATCATATTATACCATATATATTACATTACATTATATTATATTATATTATATTATATTATATTATATCATATTATACCATATTATACCATATATATCATACTATATTATATTATATTAAATTATATCATATCATATTATATCATATTATACCATATATATTACATTACATTATATTATATTATATTATATTATATTATATTATATCATATTATACCATATTATACCATATATATCATACTATATTATATTATATTAAATTATATCATATCATATTATATCATATTATACCATATATATTACATTACATTATATTATATTATATTATATTATATTATATTATATTATATTACATTATATTATATTATATTAAATTATATCATGTTATACCATATTATACCATATATATTACATTACATTATATTATATCATATTATACCATATTATACCATATATATCATACTATATTATATTATATTATATTATATTATATTATATTATATTATATTATATTATATTATATTATATTATATTACATTACATTACATTACATTGCATTACATTACATTATATTATATTATATTATATTATATTATATTATATTATATTATATTATATTATATTATATTATATTATATTATATTATATTATATTATATTATATTATATTATATATTATATTATATTATATTATATTATATTATACCATATTATACCATATATATCATACTATATTATATTATATTATATTATATTATATTATATTATATTATATTATATTGTTAGACGCAGAATGTAAGATGCTACATACGCTGCAGATCTCATTTTTGACTAAAATGTCAGTCACCATGCCCTATGACTGACCTACTCAAATATGAATTCATAAATTTGAAAACTCTGTGACAAGGATACTTTTTAATGGCGTCAATATAAAATATATTTAAAAAAATTAATTTCGGAAATCTTAGCCCTAATGGGACTAAATTCTGTACAGATAATGGTATTGTAAACGTGTTTATGTCATTTAAAATTCTTAAATTTTGGACGAAAATTGTAGATTTTGTATTTTATATTGAAACTATTACGTATTGCATTGTAAATGCATTCTTTCCAAACGGTGTTAAGGAAGAGAACTTTGTAAAATTTGGACATTAAAAGAAGTTGTTGAAGTTATTCTATAAAACAGTCTTGTGTAGTGATGCTACTTTGTAAACGATGTAAGTCCTTTTAGAATCAATATGTCAAAATAAATATATTGATTGTTGGTTTCTCTTCCTACCAAGTAATCAATACAACGTGAGCAATGTAACGTTAAGGGTACCTTTCAAAGAGGCATAAGCTGGAATGTTCTGGAGGCTGGACGTATCATCTTCAAAGTTAAAATTATCAGGGTCTTGGATAGCTCTAAAAACGGAGTTATCAGTAGGCTACATCTGCTATTTCGTTCCTTTCTGGTTCTATAACTTCTGCTCTTTCAAATGTTTCTGGGGAGCATTTTGGAAATCCACGGTTGACTCTTTATATGCCTAGGTTTACGAAGAATAACTGAGTATAAATTTTAACTACCCTTCAATACGCGAGAGCAAGCCTTAAATCGTGTACACTGCGTGATTCCTTCGAACGCGCTCATGCCTGACACACGTTGCCAAGTTTCTGCGTACCGCCCTTCTATTAGAATCCACGGCGTCGTAGCTTATCACATTATGCACAGTATATGTAATATAATTATAACATGAATAAAAATGCATAGTAATCATTACAGATGGTAGATTTTCGCAATCACTATAAATGCGAAGTGTACCCAAATGGTGCCTAGTAAGTAATTTCATGTTTAAAAGCATGTTAAGTACATTACTGTAGTTTTTTAATCCACGATAAAATGCAAAATGCGAAATGTATGCTTTTCTAAATTATTCCTCGTTTTTGTCGCATTCTGTGACAATGAAGGCAAATTATTATTGTCATGGCAAATCTCGCTATTCTACTTACCGTATTCGATACCGTTACCGTAAACTATAATGTCACGTGACAGAATACTCTATTTATAAAAGAGGTCTTCCCATAATAATCTTTTTTATAGTCATCTGTCACTGAATATGATAAAGACAAGGAAAATGGAAGAAACACATACATTTCGCATTTTGTAATCATTTTCAAATTTTATCGGGGATTAAAAATTAAACTAATATGCTTAGCGTGCTTTTCAACATATCTCAAATATCGTGATTGCCAAAATCTATCATCTGTTGTAATAGCAATGCAAGTTTATTCATGTCATTTATTAAACCAAATACACATAGTGTGGTAAGTCAAGACCATTGTTGAATTGTGAAGGTGTTTTGTTTCTTGCTTTCTACACTAATTTTATGTATATGAAAAAAAATTTTGATTTTATATTTTGCATATTTTATATTTACTTTCTAAATTTGCATTGTCAGATTTCCGCAATATTTCGATAGAATCATATATATATATATATATATATATATATATATATATATATATATATATATATATATATATATATATGCTCCTTATGGCTCGCAGTAAGAAATATTTTCCAATTGCAGTAACTGTTTTCTCATGAACATCTTTCCACAGATTCATGTTTTCATAGGGATAGGTGCAATTAATTCAAGTATTAATATTAAGTCATAATTCATGTTGAAACGTAGCTTATCCTACGCCATTCTGTTCACGATAAATCGTCTATCTGCTTGAAATATATGAGTAAAAAACTCGTGTGAAATATTGTTGAGAAAGTCATATTGATTTATTGATTTATTGATATAGTTCACAAGTACAAAACTTAATAATATAACAAAAGATCTATAAACAAATGTAGTTCTACATACTAAATATACAATTTCCTAGACTCATTATTTTATCGCAAATCTCAATAATTTATTGGTTCAAACTTGCACTTACGTCTGGTTTTAGTGCATGTTTAAACCAATCGTGATAACCATTAAGACATAAAACCTTATTTTATCTGCTCCTTATCACAATTTAATTGTAATTATTTAGGTCTTATTTTAATAATAACTTATTATTCCAATTAGGTGATCAGATGTCGACATACTGTAAGTCATGAACCTGAATTAGCTGACTCGATACATTCTATATGTAGGTTGTCTTTATTTCTTACAATATTTCCTTGTCAGCAGAAACGTTTGCGTAACTTCAATGAAGACTATCACATACCCGCTTAAAAACAAACTTGACAAGTTGCTTACATAATCAACCTCAATTTAGTTTCATTATTGTGTCGCATGTACTCATTATCAATTAATTACTATTATAATGCCTACTAAATTTATTATAAATGCATTATTATTGAAATTAAGACATATTAGTAAAGCAATTTATAAAGTCAAAATTATCTTCTGAACCTTTACTAAATAATATAGCTATCTGAATACATTAATAACTGCCTTAATTCTCTATTTTCAATTTTTATTATTTTAAAACCTTGACGTAATTCTATCTTATTTTCAAAACATGTTTGCTTATCTAATTTAATTAATAATAAGTGTTTCTAATTTTAGGAAAATTTAGTCTTTGCTGATGCCTATCTCTTAGTAGGTAGTTTCGTTCAGTATCTATAGTTTTGATTGAATCTACTTTATTTCTGATAGAGTTTCTATTTGTCAATTTACCTCTTAATAACTGTTCGTCACCTTCTCCTACTCCATCGGTCGGTAACGCACAGTTCCTCCATATTGTAGCACTTCCTCTTGCGCACCCCGGACTACCAACGGCATGTGGCAATCTTATAAATTGATCTTCACTTGCGCTGACTTTGCCGGTTGATCCACAATCGCTTCTCCTTGTTGAGTTTTCACTTGCGCGCATCAGCCTACCCTCACTGGTCGTTCTCTCAGTCTGTGCCCCAGCTCCCCAAACAGCATCTTCACTGGTTCCAGCTTCTTCTTCCATACTAGGTTTTCCTTCTTCACTCTTCTTTCTTCTAAAGGGATCTGTGAAAACAGTGTTCTCTAGTTTACTTAGGTATGCTCTAATATCATTCACTCCCGTAAGCTCATCAATTCTTCTATTTGTTATTTCTGATTTCTTCTGCCCACTTGATGAGTTACTTTTCTTATCAGTCCTCTCTACGCTTCTAGACTTCCTGTTTCGTGATGCACTTCTTCTGTTTACGTGTGATGTAGATGATGCTCTATTTCCACAAGTCTCTATTTCCTTATTTCTGTTCTTCTTACCGCAACTGAATAAATCCTCAATGTTTTGATTATTTAAGGACCCTACGTTAATGTTGAGAAAGTCATTGCTTCCATTGTTATTAAAAATTGTTCATATTTCATACTCATCAAAATTAAAATTTAAATAAAAAATTGCAGAAATATTTTTTCTACTAAACAAAGCCCACTCACCATTTTGCTTATATTTGTCCTTTAAATTCAAAATAAATGTTTAAATATTATGTGATAATCCATTTGGTACAAGCAGGATTTAATAATGTATTTGAAAACAATAAAATATGAAATAAAGAAATAAATATCTCAAAAATTATTTCACACAGCTTAACAAAATTTAGTGTCTAATATCAGATTGATAATGTGCTGGTATGGTCAATATTTTCAAGTTTATGAGATGAAAATTGTAGATTTTATAATTTCATAAATGCATTGTCATAAGCAGAAATCGCAAATTTGTGTTTCGTGAAACAGCGTCTGAACTCTGACGTAAGTTCCATGTGACAACAATCCTCTCCGATTCAATCCCTTCCTCTAGCGTTGTCTGTACTGTCACTAGTGGCTCATTTTGGTTTTCCAGTACCATCTGAATAGTGATTTGGCGTTCATAACAGATATTGCTGAACAACTGATCAAACTCAACAGCCAAATTCAAGGACGTGATCAGAACATATTTGACATGTATGATGCGGTGAAATCTTTTTCCATGTTGATAAATGTTTGGAAAGTGCAATTGAAATATAATGAGCTTCAACATTTTTCTTGTCTGAAGTCACTTTCAAATGTTTGCGATTCAACAATAGATAAATACTGCGACATCCTGGAAACATTACTTTAAGAATTTAGAAATACTTTTAACACATCCATTCGGAAGGTACGACCAGACTTACAATCTGAGGTTGCCGAACTCCAAATTACACGTTTTTGAGAAGCAAGCATACTCTAAGGATTGTGTTTGTTTAGATTTATTTAAAAATGAATGATTCGTTTAAATATCCACGTCTTAGAATATTTGCTGGCACAATCGTAGCTAAGTTCGGGTCCACGTATATTTTTTAATCTTTTTCAAAATTGAACATATTAAAATCAAAAAGAAGGACACGCTTATCAGATGTCAGTTTTCGTGCACAATAGATCTAAATTATCAGTGGCTACTAATGAGGCAACCACTAATTTTTGAGATCTTACAGAATGGAAATATTGCAATCAAAAAAATAAAGCATGCAGACCAAAATAATATAATGTTAAAAAGATATTCACTCCTTCCTTCTCTTGTTATTTCGCTGTCATGAACGCGGAAAGTAGTGACGATCACAAATCCTCTCCGTTGTCTGACGTGCTGCGACCCATGCTCCCACCCCTGGCTTGGCTTTGTGTGTAGCGACTGTAGCGGTATATTGCGTCATGAATTTGTGACGTTTTGCGGTAACTGGCCTAAAAGTTTTCAGGGTGCAAAGGGATTTTTTGAGTTTTAGTAAAGCTATGATAATTCGTTCTTTCCACTGTTGAGGGAAATAACTGAGTTCAAGGAAAAAATTTTCATTAATGATTTTCCTCATATATAATCGTGAAAACTTCGTAATTAATTCAACAGTTCCTAGCATAAGTACGCGTCGAAAAATGACTTTCATACTCCTTCGGAAAGTATATCGTGCTATCAAAATCGAGTGAGTTATAAGGCAGTAAAAATTTTTAATAGCCTCAATATGGATATAAAAATGAAACTGAAAACATAAGATTATTTAGGAGTCCAATTAAAGGCGTACCTAATTTCTCACGCATTCTATTCTTTAAGTGAATTTATGACATTCAACAACGCTTCACGAAACTGATACAAAAACTCTGTGTTGTACTGTAAACCTCTACTGTATAAATTTCAACTAGATTCTGAATATAAATTAAGACTTTATTTTAGTATTAATTCTTTTTGTATGTTCCATATTCTAGCTATAAAGTAATATACGAATTCCACGGAATGTTAATCAATACAATACAATACAACAGCGTACAGTGTAAGATGTTCAAGAAAACGATTATGTATTGGATCTGGACCTGGAAGGAGATTTCTAGGTTTAAGAGTTTTCCTTGTAGGTTTTGTTGAAGATTTGCTGAAATGCCGTAAAAGAATATTGATTATGCCGTTTTGGAGGTATTTGTTTATTTCTCCTTGCTGAGTTTCAAATCTAGATTAAAATGAATTGGCTATAATTTCAGTTTTGTCTTCATCACTGTAAACCACTTTTCCAGTTTCATTCTTTAGAACATGATTTGCCGATTGTCATATTTTCCCAGTGACAACGAGACTAATTTTCCGTAGTTTAGAAGGATCTGCTTGATTAAATGGTATTTCTTCTTCAAACGAATCTTGTCTGATATTAATTACTAAATTGTTAATTCATTAAATATTTGTATGTATGCTACTCTTGCACTGAGGGTTAATATGACTGGAATACGATCGTAATTTAAACAATTCATATAAAACAACTTACAAAACATCGGGATCTGATCTGCCGTTGTATGGATAGCATGTAAGTTTCCAAGAAAGTAAAATCTGTATACTCCTGCCATCTGTTGAGCGGAGATACAGGAAAACTAACTGCTGCATTGCTATTAGAACTGCGGTATTGAGAATTTAAAGTGTTTGACCTCCTTCAAATTTATAACAATGTTTTACTGAACTTCGTACATAAAACCCAAATATATTTAATTTATATTCACATGAGTACAATTTTGCTAATGTTCCTTATTCTAGAAAATTAATTATGAAATTGATGTTTTGAGGTAACATTATAATTGAATTGTTGTTATCTCTATGTTTCTTCTTGTTTTTAATTAGTACTATGTTATTTAATAAACTATCTTAACATTAGGCTATGTGGAATGTCCCCTGGGCACGAGTATGTAACTTACCCTTTTTGGGGGTGCAAGAGCGTTTTTATATAAAAAAAATCAAGATGTATCTTTGTTCTGGAAATAAAGTTTTTATTATTACTATTATTATTATTATTATTATTATTATTATTATTATTATTATTATTATTATTATAAAAGGTAAAAGGTAAAGGTATCCCCGTAACATGCCATCAGTGGCGGCTCGTAGTCAAATGTCCAGGGTAGGCAAAATTTACAGAACATTTTTATGTAATTCCCGCGATTCAATGACAGCTCGCTTTCATCATGCCCCCCCGAAAACTTAACTCTTGCTTACATAACAATACTGTTACATCAATGAGCCGTCTCATAATTTGTCGGTTTTTTCTAGTTTATTGTTATACTGTTGTCTTGCAATCCTTGTTGTTCAGACAACATTTCCGAAATTGGATTCAAATTCTTTTCAAGTCTCTTTAGACTTACCGAGTTACAAATATGAATTGATTCCAAGTACCTTCTTTAGATTACAATAACAAACGTGACCACCTACAGCTTAGCTTTAACTTCACTTCCTGTTAGCCATTTATGTGTTTCATACCATACTTACTTACTTACAAATGGCTTTTAAAGAATCCGCAGGTTCATTGCCGCCCTCACGTAAGCCCGCCATCGGTCCATACACTGTGCAAGATTAATCCAGTCTCTATCATCATATCCCACCTCCCTAAAATCCATTTTAATATTATCCTCCCATCTAAGTCTCGACCTCCCCAAATGTCTTTTTTCCTCCGGCCTCCCAACTAACACACTATATGCATTTCTGGATTCGCCCATACGTGCTACATGCCCTGCCCATTTCAAACGTCTGGATTTAATGTTCCTAATTATGTCAGGTGAAGAATACAATGCGTGTAGTTCTGCGTTATGTAACTTTCTCCATTCTCCTGTAACTTCATCCCTCTTAGCCCCAAATATTTTCCTAAGAACTTTATTCTCAAACACCCTTAACCTATGTTCCTCTCTCAAAGTGAGAGTTCAAGTTTCACAACCATACAGAACAACCGGTAATATAACTGTTTTATAAATTCTAACTTTCAGATTTTTTGACAGCAGACTAGATGACAAAAGCTTCTCAATCGAATAATAACAGGCATTTCCCATATTTATTCTGTGTTTAATTTCCTCCCGAGTATCATTTATATTTGTTACTGTTGCTCCAAGATATTTGAATTTTTCCACCTTTTCGAAGGATAAATCTCCAATCTTTATATTTCCATTTCGTAGTCTTTCATACCATGAAGGATTAAATTTTCTTGCACCTTTAGCATTGACTTTATGAACAACAGAGCTTAATGCACGAGTGGGTCGTCCATTGTCCAAAATACTTCTCTTTTCAATGTCATTACGACTCGAAAACGGACAACGTAACAGTTTACTTATTATATCAGTCATAATATAATATTATTGTTATCACTTACATTAATTATAAATCACCAAATATACATAACACTAATATACAGTACGTACTTGCAAAAATCACATTTTCTAAAATACGCTGTTAAAAAAAACATCTTTTAAAACACACTGTTTACAAACTGTTATACTAATCGTGACAATCTACGTTCCAACTCGTGAAACTTTCAAACAGAAATTTCGCAAATCGTAGGTGTTCGATAATGCTCGTGGGTTCTCGTTAGGGCAGGCAGATTTCTAGCGCGCTGGCTTAAAGCGGCTACACACGACCCAATCTGCAGGGTCCGATTTGCAGGGCGGTTGGGTCGGACGAATTGGTTCTGCTCTCCACACGACCCAACTTGCAGTAGGCTGATCCGCTCCGTTGTGAAAAGATATATCATGGCTCGTTCACTTTCCAAGTTTCAAAATGTTGGAATTGCATTGAGTTTGTTGTTACAGAACGATAAACAGGTACTATATGAAAAAAGAATTTTCCGATTTAAAAATTATTTAGGCATATATATATATATATATATATATATATATATATATATATATATATATTTTGTTTTTCAAGATTAAGAATGTTGAGAGTTCACTGTGCAGTGACGAAGCGTTTCCCTCATAACTTAAAAACTTGTTAACTTTTCATGTTCTCTCTTTTTTTATTTTATTGCTGAAACTCATGTTTACAATATCATGCTCTTTCAACTACGGTCCTTAATAAACAATAGTTTTTTTTATTTTGTGTAATAGAAAATACTGATGTTTGACTACTTTTTAAAATGAATTTATTTTTTATCAGACAACCTATTAACGGTAGAGAAGTGATATTGCATCATATTGTAGATATGACATGCATAAATACACACAATAAAAATTCCTTCACAGAATGTTGGATAGTTTTTGAGTTATGTGGGAAACGCATCATCACTGCACACTGAACTGAATTAAAAAAAATATATATTTTTTTTAACCATAAAAATATATATATATTTTTTTTTTCACAGAGAAGGAGGACAGTTGTCTATGCGGATGACGTGAATTTGTTAGGAGAAAATCCACAAACGATTAGGGAAAACACGGAAATTTTACTTGAAGCAAGTAAAGAGATAGGTTTGGAAGTAAATCCCGAAAGGAAAAAGTATATGATTATGACTCGTGACCAGAATATTGTACGAAATGGAAATATAAATATTGGAAATTTATCTTTTGAAGAGGCGGAAAAATTCAAATACCTGGGAGCAAAAGTAACAAATATAAATGATACTCGGGAGGAAATTAAACACAGACTAAATATGTGAAATGCCTGTTATTATTCGGTTGAGAAGCTTTTATCATCCAGTCTGCTGTCAAAAAATCTGAAAGTTAGAATTTATAAAACAGTTATATTACCAGTTGTTCTTTATGGTTGTGAAACGTGGACTCTTACTTTGAGAGAGGAACATAGGTTAAGGGTGTTTGAGAATAAAGTGTTTAGCAAAATATTTGGGGCTAAGAGGGATGAAGTTACAGGAGAATGGAGAATGTTACACAACCGCATGCATTGTATTCTTCACCTGACATAATTAGGAACATTAAATCCAGACGTTTGAGATGGGCAGGGCATGTAGCACGTAGGCTATGGGCGAATCCAGAAATTAACTTAGAAAGCATGTTGTAAATATTCAGATTGTCAATGTTAATACAGATAATACAATATAATATTTGTTTTATTCAGTCTTATGACAAATCAATTATTAAAACAATGACTTATATTTCATAACATGTAGTCATTGAGTTTTATACAAATAAGTTACGAACGTTTTCGCCCATTCAGGCATCTTCAGGTTCAGTGTACAATATCTCATTATTAAACTTTAATACTGAATCCAGAAATGCATATAAAGTGTTAGTTGGGAAGCCGGAGAGAAAAAGGCCTTTGGGGAGGCCGAGACGTAGATGGGAAGATAATATTAAAATGGATTTGAGGGAGGTGGGATTTGATGATAGAGACGATTTATCTTGCTCAGGATAGGGACCAATGGCGGGCTTAAGTGAGGGCAGCAATGAACCTCCGGGTTCCTTAAAAGCCAGCAAGTAAGTAAGCAGAAGGACAGTGTTTTATACATATTAATTTTCATTGTTGTACAAGATACAGTAATGGAGGAAAAAAATGTTTAATATTTCCAAAATTTTACTGCTGTAAGCTGTATCTAACCTCTTAAAAATAAGAAAACATTTAAACTCTTCTCATATTTTCGACAATGCATAGGTGTGCATATTGATAACGTTGATCCTATTGTGTTGGCATGTTGTGCACTACATAATTTGTATTTTTCGAGAAGAATTTCTAAAGCCTGATTACGCATATCTCTGTTCAGATAATTTGCGTTTGAAATGTCCCATAAACAAGGCATATCTTTATACTGTTCAAAAATATCCTTCCAGACTTCTTTCTCCTTTTCCGTCATTTCATCACTGTCACTGCTCTCAGTTCTTCATAAACGCCACTTCTGCAAGCTGCAACTGACAAGAAATCGGCCCGATCGTGCTACACACGACCCAACTTGCAGGGTGTTGGAGTGGGGGAGTCGGCAGATTGGGTGGCTGCCCGAACCAACCACCCGACACGAGGTTTGTTGTCCCTGCAAGCCTACACACCACCCGATCGGCAGGGTCCCTGCAAATCGGACCCTGCAGATTGGGTCGTGTGTAGGCGCTTTTAAGCATAGAACGCATGCGCTAAGAAAGCATTTAGAATAGCGATCTCTTTTAATGCTTATTCCAGGGCCAGCTTTGAAGTTACGTGGAAGGTCGGCTAACTTCGCTTGTGCCAACCTTCTGACGCATCGTGATCTGTCCAGTGTATTCTTGTCGCATAAATCGAACTGCCAGTAGTAAGCAACGTCCAACTAACCCTCAAAAAATCCCATTCATAGTTAATTGAAGAATTTCTAAGCACCTAGACAAGAGTATATAATTATATAAGGTTTTCCAAATGTGTTGGGGTAGTTAATAAATATCCACTTTTAGGTTTTTCTAAATGTGTTGAGGTAGGCTTAGCCTACCCTGCCTGCCCTGAGGAGCCGCCTCTGCATGCCATGAAGGCACTTAGGGGGCATGGAGGTAGAGCCCCATGCTTTCCATGACCTCGGCACTAGAATGAGGTGGTGTGGTCGGCACCACGCTCTGACCGCCTTTTACCCCCGGGAAAGATCCGGTACTCAATTTTATAGGAGGCTGAGTGAACCTAGGGGCCGTTCTGAAAGTTTAGCAACGAGAAAAAATCCTGTCACCACCTAGGATTGAACCCCGGACCTTCTAGTCCGTAGCCAGCTGCTCTACCAACATTATTATTATTATTATCATTATTTTTATTACTATTAGTAGACGCAGAATGTAAGGTACTATATACGCTACACATTTCATTCTAGACTAACTCTGAGGTAGGCCTACCATGTTTTATGACCGAGGCGCCAAAATATGAAATCACAATTTTCAAAACACTGTCGCAAGGACTCTTTCCAGTACGTCAATATAAAACATACTTTTAAAAAATATAGTTTCAAAACTACTAACCTTATTGGTACCAAATTTTGTACAGATGTTACTATTGTAGACGAGTTTGTGTATTTAAAATTAATGAATTTCGGATAAAAATTGTACAGTTTATATTTTACAATGTCACAATTGCCTACAGTATTGTAAATGCATTGATTTCACACAGTGTTAATGAATAGAACTTTATAAAATGTGGAAATCATAAGAAGTTGATGAAGGTACTCTTAAAAACAATATTTTCTTTAGTGATTTTAACTTTGTAAACGATGTAAGCCCTTCTCGAGTCAAAATGCCGAAATAAATATTTTGTTTGTTGATTTCTTTCCCCACCAAATATTTAATACAAAGTGAACAATGTAACTTTGAGGATACCTTGAAAGAGGCATAAGCTGAAATGTTCAGAAGGACGGGTGTATCAGCTTCAAAGCTAAAAGTACGTTCTCAGGGTCTTGGATAACTCTAAAAAAAATGGAGCTACCAGTACATCTACCAATTCGTTCATTTCTGGTTCTATATCTTCTTGTTTCAAATGTTTCTGATAACTAGGGCAAGGCAATTAATGATTTTGCATCTTTTTCTTACGAAGGTTTAAACATTGCTAGCATATATGGAAATGTATGACATTAAAAACCGGGTTAAATAAAAGCAATTCGTTAGGGCATTTTTTTGCATTTTCTTAACTTTTTTACGGATATGTCATTTTTTAGCAATTTTTAGGTCATTTTGAGCATTTTTTACACTTTTCAGGAAGGCTGTGAAATTATTTGTATTTGATTTGAGATTTTTATTATAATTCAGTATTTTCCTTGTCAATACAATTTCTTGGAATTAAGTAGATGTTTGCTAGCTTCTACCCTTATTTTTCAAGGTATGTGCATAATGAACTTGCCCACTTCTAGGAATTTTATTCAAATTCTTAGAGTGTATGCTAGCTTGTACCCCTATTTTTCAAGGCATAATAAACTTACCCACTTCTAGGAATTTACCCACACTCCCAGAGATTCCTTTCTCCAGGTAAACTGGCATTGTTATGCTGTTAATTGAGGTGGTCAGTTGTGACGTGTTTAGCGCATGCATTAAACCGGGTCGCGGAAGAAGTATGTGCAAATTTTCCTGAAGTGGATAAATTAATTGGATGCGTGAAGAAAGTATTCTTGAAAGCCCCCTCTCGAATTTCAGCATTCAAAACAGAAGCTCCAGAAATCCAATTGCCATTTTCACCTGTTTTGACTAGATGGGGAACATGGCTCCAAGCTTGCAGTTATTATTGCAAGAATTTCGATGTTGTGAAGAAAGTAGTTGATTCTTTTGATAATGGTGAGTCAGTGTCAATAAAAAGGCGCAAGAACTGTTAGCTGATAAAGAAATTGCTGGTAAACTTTCTTACATAAATACTAATTTTGGATTCCTTCCTGTTGTCATAACTGCACTGGAAAAATCCCAAGTGACATTAGTGGAACAGCTACAAATAGTGGATAAAGTGGTGAATGATTTGAGCCGTGCATGTGGTAAAGTGGGTGATGCAGTGTCAATGAAAATGAAAAACTGTCTAAGCAAGAACAGGGGGGTACATAACATTGTGTTCAATGGCAGAGCTTTGTCTGGTGAAAATTTTTCTCTTCCTGACTGTGAGTTAAATCCAGGAGATATTGCTTGCTTTCAGTTTGCTCCAATTGTTTCCATTGAAGTAGAGAGAAGCTTTTCAATTTATAAGTCGGTACTAGCAGACAATAGACAATCATTTTTGTTTGAAAATCTCCGCCAAGTTTTGATCGTTAACTGCAATTCAAAATTGTTGTAAAACTGCACTTGAAATGAATTTTCTGCAATACATGGTACTGTAACATGTATTTTTTTTAATTTTATGTAGTTCAATAATCAAGTGAGTACTTATCGTAATTAAAAGTATTTTCATTGGCAATGCTTTACTTTTTATTGGTCATTTTTTTTGTTTTTTAGGTCATTTTTTGTATTTTTTAGGTCATAAATGCATTTTTTATTTTGCATTTTTTACCAATTTATAGGTTATTAAATGCCTTGCCCTACTGATAACCATTTTATAAATCCATACTTGGCTGATTTTATGCCTAGACTTACAAGAAAAACTCAGCATAAATTGTAAATATTCTTCAATACATGAAAGCAAGTCTTAAATCGCATACATCACGCCGTGTTTCTTTCAAACGCGGTCATACCTGACTCACATGTTGCCAAGTTTCCTCCTTTCTCCCTCCTGCTACAGTCGGCCGTGTCTTAGTTTATAACATTAAGTGTATTAGATGTAATATAATTATGACATAAATAAACATACACAATAATCATTAGAGATGGTTGATTTTCGCAATCACGATAAATGCTAGGGTGCTCAAATTCTGCCAAAGTTAGTAATTTTATATTCAAAAGCATGTTAACTATATTATTGTAGTCTTTTACTCCGCGATAAATTGCGAAATTGAATACAAAATGCGAAATATTTATGTTTTTCTTACATATTCTATGTCTTCATCGAATTCAGTGACAGATGTCGGAAAAAAAATATTTTATGGGAAATACAGTTATTGTACTTATTGTATTCGGTACCGTTACCATAAACTGTGATGTCACGTGAGCGAACATTGTGTTTATAATATCGGGCTTTCCATAAAAATAGTTTATACACTGTCACCTCTCATTGTATACGATAAAACAATACAAACTGTAAGAAACACATTTCGCGTTTTGCATTCAATTTTGGTATTTTATCGGGGATTAACAACTAAGGAAATATACTTAACATGCTTCTAAACATAAAATTACTTCTTTTGACTGTATTAGGACTCATTTCACATTTCAGTGATTGCCAAAACGTACCATCTCTAATAAAAGTAGTGCAAATTTATTCATGTCATATACTTACTTACTGGATTTAATGTTCCTAATTATGTCAGGTGAAGAATACAATGCGTGCAGTTCTGCGTTGTGTAACTTTCTCCATTCTCCTGTAACTTCATCCCTCTTAACCCCAAATATTTTCCTAAGAACCTTATTCTCAAAACCCTCAAACTCTGTTCCTCTCTCAAAGTGAGAGTCCAAGTTTCACAGCCATACAGAACAACCGGTAATATAACTGTTTTATAAATTCTAACTTTCAGATTTTTTGACAGCAGACTGGATGGCAAAAGCTTCTCAACCGAATAATAACATGTATTTCCCATATTTATTCTGCGTCTAACTTCCTCCCGAGTGTCATTTATATTTGTTACTATTGCTCCAAGATATTTGAATTTTTCCACCTCTTCGAAGGATAAATCTCCAACTTTTATATTTCCATTTCGTACAATATTCTGATCACGAGACATAATCATATACTTTGTCTTTTCAGGATTTACTTCCAACCCACTATCTTTACTTGCTTCAAGTAGAATTTCCGCGTTTTCCCTAATCGTTTGTGGATTTTCTCCTAACATATTCACGTCATCCGCATAGACAAGCAGCTGATGTAACCCGTTAAATTCCAAACCCTCTCTGTTATCCTGAACACCTATAGGCTATACTTAATTAAAAACTTATACATCCATAAACTTTGTCACGATCAACAAATTATTAGCAGCTAAGATTCTATTTTAAACAATTAGTAGAGCCTCACCTCTTAAGTTTCTTCTCGCGTTGTAATCCTCCTGCCTTGATCTTGTAATTTATGAGACACTTTATCCACAGAAGTAATGATATGTTCACAATTCACACTATTTATACTGTTTATATTACACTACATTAACAATTTATTTGTACAAGAAATCCATTCGTCTGTTTCTTAGTTGCGCAAATCTATCAATAGTTTTCTTGTTGAACTCTGACAAAGACAGTATGAATTCTTTTTCTACTGTCAACAATGCCAGTGCATTTAGTCTTGTCTCACCCATAGCAGTACGCAGGAAGAATGTAATCCTAGACATTATAGAGAAACATCTATTTGGCTCAGCAGTTGTCAGAATTTTCAGTAACTTCACTGTTTCCTAATAAATTACGGACAGATTTTTTAGGAAAAATTGCGAAAGAGAAAGGGCCCCATTACTCTTGTGAAAATCCTGTCCTCCATACAGCGTCATTAACTCAGTTTTAA
The DNA here is from genome assembly GCF_040183065.1 of Periplaneta americana. NCBI lineage: Eukaryota > Metazoa > Arthropoda > Insecta > Blattodea > Blattidae > Periplaneta > Periplaneta americana. The sequence goes on from NC_091130.1 coordinate 153,510,642, forward strand.
GTTTTTTGTTTCAAGAAATGGAGACAATTTTATGATATTTTTCAATATTTCTTCTGGAAAGTTTATTGAAAACGCCCTATAATTTTCGAATAATGTGGAAGCAATCAAAAGACCAAAGTATGAAAAACGTTTTTTTGCGTGAACAATGATGATTAGAGAGCGGAATTTAGGCAAAAATCTATTTTTTTTTTCCTTGATACATACAGACTTGAGATTTAATATTTACATTTTTCATGGAAATACAGTTATAAATAAAGGGGTTTTATAGTGCCTAAAATGCCTATTTCGACGTTAGTGCCTATTTTTAATTTTTTTTTTAATTTTTATATCATTTTTCGTAACTGTTTACTGTTTTTCTTAACATCCTGTACCGTGTACATTCCAAGACGGATAACAACTCCTTCCTAGCAGTAAACAACACAATAGAGAAGTACCTCCAGGCCACCCCTTCTCATTCGTTCAATCTCTCAATCCTAAAATTCCAACTTTCGGTCGGCCTGGGTAGCGCTGGCCTTCTGTGCTCGAGGTTGCGGGTTCGATCCCGGCAGAGGTCAATGGCGTTTAAGTGTGGCTAAATGCGGCAGGGTCATGTCAGTAGATTTACTGGCGTGTAAAAGAACTTCTGCGGGACAAATTATTATTATTATTATTATTATTATTATTATTATTATTATTATTATTATTATTATTATTATTACTACTCTTCAAGGAACGACCACTCATATAAATTGAGGGAAAGAAGGCAGAGGACGGACACTGGAAAGTTTTCTTTTCTCAATCGTACTATCAGGGACTGTAATGCTTTACCTGCAGACTTACTAAAGGCTTTACCAATAACCAAAAATGTATTTAAAATAGGCTTAAGGACTTTACTAATAGATGCTAATTATACACAGTATTTAAAGGGTGTAAATGATATTTTGTTATTGAAGTGTTGTATCAGTGAAGAATTATGTTGTGTCAGTGAAGTGTGTTGTGTAAGTGAAACGTGTTCCTGTCAGTGAAGCTTTATAGTTTATAGTGGCAGTGCAAAGTATTTGAACAGTGAAATCTTTTTGAAGTGTTAGTGAAATCAGGATAGAATCAGTGAAATGTGTCGTAGTTCCAGTGCAGTGAGTGAGTTGACAGCGAAATGAGTGTAGTGTTGAAAGGTACTTTTGCAGATATGAACATATCATACTCGTGGGTTTTAGTTCGAACTTAGGTTTTTGATACAAATTAGATTTATTTTAAATGTTATTTTAAGTGATCGTGCTTCATTTAATTTAGGATATTCCCTGTTATTATTATTATTATTATTATTATTATTATTATTATGATTATTATTAATTATTAGTATTATTAATTGTATTTTTAATTAATAAGTTTATTATTGTCATTATTGAGTGTAATTAGTTACCACTGCCACCGGGTATATACCCATTGCTGTGTGAATAAATACATACATACATTATTATTATTATTATTATTATTATTATTATTATTATTATTATTGATTACAAACCAAAATATTTTGTTACATTGATTTATCACGGTTGTACAGTTTTGTTTTCGTACAATTGTACTGTAATTGTGTTATTCCCATACTACCTCAGAAGAATGGATCGCGCTCTGTCAGTGCATAGGCGCCGTACCGCCACTGTTCAGCTGAACCTTCTCTCCACGCTGTGCCCATTATCCTAGATCATATAAATATAATCTAGGTATATAGTATCTAGGCCAGTATGCAGAGTTTGCCGAGCAAAGAACGTGGCGGCTCAGTGGTACGACGACACAAAGCACGGAACATGTCGTCCACTGATTTTTTAAGTTGGTTATTTAACGACGCTGTATCGACTAGGAGGTTATTTAGAGTCGATGAGATCGATGATAGCGAGATAGTATTTGGCGAGATGAGGCCGAGGAATCCCCATAGATTACCGGCATTCACCTTACGGTTGGGGAAAACCTCGGAAAAAACCCAACCAGGTAATCAGCCCAAGCGAGAATCGAACCCGCGCCAGAGCGGAATTTCAGACCGGCAGGCAAGCGCCTTAACCGACTGAGCCACTCCGGTGGCTGCCACTGATTTAGATGATCGCACAACAATGTATCTAGTTACGAAATAAAATTCACTAAGCCTAGAAAAATACCGCGATTTTGTGATACTTGTGTTCCGTCATGTTCACGAAGTGCGATTTCAAACATACCGCAAAATTTTATGGAGTCTATCATTTTCGGAAGAATTTGCCTGTTTTTTTATTGTGACGTCTTACAGATTGCTGATACCAAGTTGAGTACCCATGTTGACGTAGCCTGTAAGTGCCAAGTGAGTAGCATTATTTATACAGTGAAACCTCTCCTTACGGACACTCCTCATATACGGACAGATTTTTATGTCCCAACTGAAATAATATAGAAATAACGATAAATTTAACTCTCGTTTAAGGACACTCTCAGACACGGACACGGACAACTGTTTCACAGTCCTAAAGCTTACTTTACCTCCTGACTGCAGACAGAACTTGGATTTCAAGACCTAATGTGTTACAAAAATGGAAAATTTAGTTTTGAGAACTGTACAGAAATTCCTTAACATGAAAGAAGACAATAAGGGTCTCGTAGGCTACCACTAGCCCAGCCATCTACCCCTTGTTAGCTGGAAGCGGGTGGATAAAACAAAGTCATAAAATTTAACCTGTCTGATGGGTCCAAGGTTTCCGCGATCGTGAAATTGTATTCGACACATGATAGGGTTAGTAGGATTATTCTCTTCACTGCAATCAGTTGTTCTGTTTCGAGAGACATGGCACCTGAACGTAAAGGTTAAGTTGAAAACTGTAAATTACAGTACTGCATAACTGTAGACTTAGAATAAAATTGCATGGCACAGTACTGTATTTTCCTTTTTCGGTCTTATCTACTGTAGTTCAAAGTTGCAAAGAATGCACTTTAGTAAAGTAGATTGTATTTAGAATTAAACTACAGTAATACATTTCATTTAAAGCGTGAAGGGATATATAATGCATATTATAAATTTACTGTTAGATTTGGGAACCTCCCTCCCAATAAAGGACACCTCCCAGATGCGGCCAGATTATTATGTTCCTACGATGTCCGTAAATGAGAGGTTTCACTGTATATTTTTATTTTAGTAGGTTATTTTACGACGCTTTATAAACAGCTTAGGTTATTTAGCGTCTGAATGAGATGAAGGTGATAATGCCGGTGAAATGAGTCCGGGGTCCAGCACGAAAGTTACCCAGCATTTGCTCATATTGGGTTGAGGGAAAACCCCGGAAAAAACCTCAACCAGGTAACTTGCCCCGACCGGGAATCGAACCCAGCCAGACGCAGCCAGACGCGCTGACCGTTACTCCACAGGTGTGGACTTCACTGTATATGATTTTGAAACTTCGTTATTAGAAATCCTGTCAGATAAATGTTTCATGTCGGTTACCCCCACTTTTGTCAAACTACTTTCGCCTCCGAACAAGACGCATGGAAAACAAAATAATGTATTTTTTACTGGACATCCACATAACAAGGAACAATTAGTGCAGGCTACCATTCCTTATTGAAATCTCGATTACTGAGTTTATCCAATCCTTTATTCACTAAGGCCCGGTTTCTTCAACCTTTGTTAAATTGCACCTAACATAGTGTTAATTAACTGTAAGTTAAAAGTATGATTTGCTGTTAAAAATATTGCGTTTCTTCGTCTTTACATTTCACATTTTAACATTCTGTTTGTTAACTCTCTGTTAGGACCAGAGATTCTAGAGTTTAACCATAACCTATAACCAAGTATAGGCTCACTTCTGTTTTCTGAACTCTGACAATTGCGATTCTCGCTTGTTTCCATTGTTTGATTCAGAGAGAATACAAGTCTATCTATTCTCTCAGGTTTGATTTCTGCTTCTTTCCTCGTCTGTATCACAATAGCGTGGAGCGGCGTATTGGTATTGCTGTTGTGAAATGGAAAACACTGGAACAAAAAGAAATCGTGGGACTAATTTCTCTTCGTTCGAAAGAAACTTTCTGCTGGAAATTATTTCGCAGTATAAACCAATTAATGAGAATAAACAAACAAACGGATCTAAGTTGAAAGCGAAAAGTGAGGCTTGGCAGAAAATAGCCTATACCTTTGTATGAACTTCTGGTCTGTCAAATCACAGAAATCATCCGCTCTGTTTATGTATTCATGGATATCATTTTCTAAATAATCCAGATATGTAAGTTCAGCATCTAACGCACCAGCCATATTGGATACTTCTATGTTAACAGAGAGTTAAATGATTTAACTGCATGAAATTTGGCAGTTAAATTAACATAGGTTTTAGCAGCCTGTTAGTACTAACAGTAGTTGAAGAAATGCTTCTGGCCGGTTTCACCAACCTTCGTTATCATTATAATGTCTCGTTAAATAATTTAATGACACATTAGTCAGTTTTTGTGTTTCACCAAGTATCATTATAGCTAACGCATCTTTAAATTTATCGTTAATTTATTAGGATCTATTCGTCGCGTTAAAACAGTAACGATGCGTTAAGAAGTCAACAACATGGCGGACGTAATTATTCGATGATGAAGTTCTTTATTTAGAACTTCAACATAACGACGAACTTATATGTTGTAATAACACTCGGAATAATCATTTTGAAGATTTAAGTGATAAAGAATTCCACGAAAGCTACACATTAAAGAAATAAGTAGTAAGAATGATTCTAGAAGAAACTGAATACCGGTATACTGTATAGGTTAGAATACGACAGATAGAAATCACCCACTTAACGCCTCTTCAACAGACTCTTCTCGTTTTAAAATAACGTTGCGGGAAGTTTTGAAATAGTAATTGATGATATGAACGGGGTATCAAAAGCTGTATTGTCTAGATATGTGAACAAATTATCAGACGTACTATCAACGTTACAATAGTCATTATTTCTATAGGCCTAATAAGCTTATAGCTAAATTTTATGTTGTCATAGACAACATAGATTGTGTACATGTTCCAATCGTATATCCTGGCAGTAATATAGCCAAAAGATTCTGCAATAGAAGATCCTATTTTACCTTCAATATTCAAACAATTTCATAGGCCTATGTAACGCTCCGCATAGAAAAATTGTGGCTAAACTAGCGCTGAGGTAGTTTCCTTCGTACTCTGCTTATACACCTTGCACATATGAATCTGTGACAGGTTACGTTTGATTAGTTTAGGTTTTTGTTATGCCTTGCATATACGATCAACTGCATTACCACAAAAAAATCCCTTATAAGTTGAACGATTTTCACTTCTACCTCAGAACTACCTCAGCACTAGTTTATTGAAATTGTAATAGGTTAGAATACGACAGATAGGAATCACCCACTTAACGCCTCTCCAACAGATTATTCTCGGTTTAAGATAATGTTACGGTCTACACGGATAGCACAACATTCCAAAGGAGGATGCCTTTTAAATGAAAAGGGTGCAAAGAGATTTTCTTTTAGGAGACAATGGATATCCCTTAAAATCCAATTTAATGACACCTCTCCTGAATCCTGCCACACAAGCATGGCAAAATTGTTACAGGGTACTAATAAATCTGCATGAAATACAGTGGAAAAGTAGTATGCAATTTATGGAAGAGGCGATTTCCCATCCTAAATTTAGGCCTAATATAACTGCTTAGAATGCTTTGTATAGAATTAATTGTGGCATCAATTTTTCAGCTGTCGACCTTGTAGTCCGCTAAATTTTCTCAGATTTCCTTTAGAAGCTACAATTTAACTGCTCTGCATTCCTATTATTTACATTTGGAAGCAGCTGCCTTTTTTTTTTTAATTGCGGTATGACAACATACTGTATTTAGGAAGATGTTCTTAAAATTACTGCCTCTTACCCGTTTGCCTATGATTGTTTCCTCATGCCAAACAAAGTCAGCCATGATCATATGTAACCAATGAAATTCGCGATTTCGAAGCCATGGTCGTATGAAAAACAAAACATGCAAGATACAAGTACAAAATCCCCTCGTTAGTAAACGCCTGTTAATTTTAAAGATAAGAGGCTTGGTGAAACAGTCAACTTTTAAAGATTCCGTTAAAATTAAACGATCCATTTGCTGACAAGTCGTTTGTGCTGATTTAAAGAAGCTTGGTGAAACCGGCCATTCAACTGTTAAGTTTACAGTTAAAATGGAATAACACACTGTTATAATTTAACAAAGGTTGAAGAAACCGGGCCTAAGTTATGTTTAACTGCAGCCTATCGGGTCCCAAATATTTTATTTCTATTTTTCTTCATACCGCCTTGAAAGAAATGCTAGAGCCATCAACTCATTTACACGTCCGTTGTTCACATTAATCTGTAGCCTATTGCAATTACGTATATACACGCTTATACACACACACACAAACCTTTCTTTCGCACTACGAGCACTTGTGATTCACTTGCTACTTTAGCTAAACACACAATGAAACTGGAAATAGTTGCCGCGACTGCAAGACAACACATCTGGATGTCGTTAAGGTACCGCTACTTGGGATGGACGGTCAGAAAACCGTCCCTTCTTCAAAATGACAGAGAAGAATGGTAGGTTTCTTTCTCTGTCTAGAAGACAGGCTGGCATAGTAGCGGGGTCCTGTAGACAGTGCCCCAAACGCGTCTTATTTTCGAATGTATCTTCAAGACGGGTGAGCCTAGATTCCGCTCTTGGAGTGCAGCTTAACTTCCAGTACTAGTAACGAAGCAAAATATCCAAATATACTTACTTACTTACTGGCTTTTAAGGAACCCGGAGGTTCATTGCCGTCCTCACATAAGCCCGCCATTGGTCCCTATCCTGAGCAAGATTAATCCAGTCTCTATCATCATATCCCACCTCCCTCAAATCCATTTTAATATTATCTTCCCATCTACGTCTCGGCATCCCTAAAGGTCTTTTCCCCTCCGGCCTCCCAACTAACACTCTATATACATTTCTGCATTCGCCCATACGTGCTACATGCCCTGCCCATCTCAAACGTCTGGATTTTATGTTCCTAATTATGTCAGGTGAAGAATACAATGCGTGCAGTTCTGTGTTGTGTAACTTTCTCCATTCTCCTGTAACTTCATCCCTCTTAGCCCCAATTATTTTCCTAAGCACCTTATTCTCAAACACCCTTAACCTATGTTCCTCTCTCAAAGTGAGAGTCCAAGTTTCACAACCATACAGAACAACCGGTAATATAACTGTTTTATAAATTATAACTTTCAGATTTTTCGACAACAGACTGGATGATAAAAGTTTCTCAACCGAATAATAACAGGCATTTCCCATATTTATTCTGTGTTTAATTTCCTCCCGAGTATCATTTATATTTGTTACTGTTGCTCCCAGATATTTTAACTTCTCCACCTCTTCAAAAGATAAATTTCCAATTAAAATATCTAAGTATGCCTATCACAATAGGAATGGGGAATAAATATAAGAAATACATTTTATTAATATTCTTTGATATTCAAATACAAAAATAATGTTATCTTTAACTGCTGGGTGAGGCACAAATGTTACGTGGAGAACTGCCCCAATGCCCTATAAGGGCCGTCACTCCTGAATATGTATAGGATACCGGTAGTAGGTAGCTATTCTGTCTTGTAAAGCATCAGTGAGCATACTTACGGCAATGCCTATATCATTTTTATTTCTAATATTGGATTGCCGTGAATAATTAATAGCTAAATGTTTCTTAAATATTGTTTCTTAGCTTATTGGACCACAAGCGAAATGAAGACATACGACAGGAACTAAATATGCCAAATATTATAGAAACTATCACAGAATATAGGAATAAATGGCATGAACATATATGTAGGATGGAACCAACTCGCATTCCATACCGACTACACCATTATAAACCCCAAGGGAGAAGACGAATCGGACGCCCTAGAAAACGCTGGAAAGACCAATTTTAATATTGCTATGGAGACGAAACGGGCCAATGGGCCCAAATCGTATGATGATGATGTTTCTTAAATACTTATTTCTCTGCTACTCTTGGACTGAGGGTTAATATAACTGGCGCATGATCGTAATTTAAATAATTGATATAAAACAACATCTAAGACATCGGGATGTAATCTGTCGTTGTATGGATAGCATGCAAGTTACAAGAAAAGTCAAATCTGTATACTCCTGCCATCTGTTGAGACGTTGGAAAACTAAATATTGCATTGCTCTTAGAACTGTTGTATTCAGAATTTATAGAGTACTTGATTTCCATCATATTTGTAACGATATCTTATTGAATTTCCTACATAAAAACCCAAATATATTCAATTTACATTCACATAAACAAAAGATCAGACAACATATGCTTGACAGAACCTACTTGTACCACAACTGTAGCTTCACAGTAGAAACATCGGTGTAAGACTTCATAACAAGGTAACAGCTAAAAATTTTTGTGTTTAGAAAGAAAATTTTAAGTTCAATTATTGTAATATCTTCTTTTTCCCCCTCTGTTATTTAATATAATGTTTTAACATTATGTGGAATTCCTTCAGAGCACGAGTATGTAACTTACTCTTATGTAGAGTGTTTTATATATAAAAACAATATTATGTACTCTTTTCCTTGTAAAATGTGTTATTATTATTATTATTATTATTATTATTATTATTATTATTATTATTATTATTATTATTATTATTATTTAATTTGGTATTCCCAAGAAACTAGTTCGATTAGGTAAAATGTGTCTCAGTGAATTTCAGAACGGCCCCGAGGTTCACTCAGCCTCCTATAACATTGAGTACCGGGTCTTTCCCGGGGGTAAAAGGCGGTCAGAGCGTGGTGCCGACCACCTCATTCTAGTGCCGAGGTCATGGAAAGCATGGGGCTCTACCTCCATGCCCCCCAAGTGCCTTCATGGCGTGTTACGGGGATACCTTTACCTTTTACCTTTTACCTTTTACCTCAGTGAAACATACAGCAGAGTCCGTATAGGTCAGTTTCTATCTGATGCTTTTCCAATTCGCTGTGGGCTAAAGCAGGGAGATGCACTATCACTTTTACTTCTTAACTTTGCCCTAGAATATGCCATTAGGAAAGTTCAGGATAACAGGCAGGGTTTGGAATTGAACGGGTTACATCAGCTTCTTGTCTATGCGGATGACGTGAATAGGGAAAACACGGAAAAACACGGAAATTTTACTTGAAGCAAGTAAAGCGATCGGTTTGGAAGTAAATCCCGAAAAGACAAAGTATATGATTATGTCTCGTGACCAGAATATTGTACGAAATGGACATATAAAAATTGGAAATTTATCCTTCGAAGAGGTGGAAAAATTCAAATACCTGGGAGCAACAGTAACAAATATAAATGACACTCGGGAGGAAATTAAACGCAGAATAAATATGGGAAATGCGTGTTATTATTCGGTTGAGAAGCTTTTATCATCCAGTCTGCTGTCAAAAAATCTGAAAGTTAGAATTTATAAAACAGTTATATTACCGGTTCTTCTGTATGGTTGTGAAACTTGGACTCTCACTCTGAGAGAGGAACATAGGTTAAGGGTGTTTGAGAATAAGGTGCTTAGGAAAATATTTGGGGCTAAGAGGGATGAAGTTACAGGAGAATGGAGAAAGTTACACAACGCAGAACTTCACGTATTGTATTCTTCACCTGACATAATTAAGAACATTAAATCCAGACGGTTGAGATGGGCAGGGCATGTAGCACGTATGGGCGAATCCAGAAATGCATATAGAGTGTTAGCTGGGAGACCGGAGGGAAAAAGACCTTTAGGGAGGCCGAGACGTAGATGGGAGGATAATATTAAAATGGATTTGAGGGAGGTGGGATATGATGATAGAGACTGGATTAGTCTTGTACAGGATAGGGACCAATGGCGGGCTTATGTGAGGGCGGCAATGAACCTTCGGGTTCCTTAAAAGCCATTTGTAAGTATTATTATTATTATTATTATTATTATTATTATTATTATTATTATTATTATTATTATTATTATTATACGTAAGGTGGTAAGATCTATACACGCTACCTACAGATCTGATTTATGACTAGAATATCTGTTACCATTTTCTATGAACTAGCTCCTCAAATATGAACTCACAAATTTGAAACTTCTGCCACAAGGACCCTTTTTATTGCCTAAGGGGAACCGGAGCTCCCGGAGAAAATATCTGTGTTACGTGGCCCACGGACTTGCCCAACACAAGCTATAAATCGAAAGTGAGCCGGGAATCGAACCGGGTTCACAGTATTATGGCGGCTACCATAGATATTAAATCGTGTATTAATATACTTATCTTTTTTAAATTTAATGTACAGGGTTGGGCAGATAAAACCGGCCCGTGTTATGACATTGATAGGTACTAATGATCTGAAACAAACTTCAAATGGAATGAAAATAAAATGCATTTACCTTCATAATAAATGTTGGAAGTGCCCTCCATCTGCATCTAGACACTTCTGTGCACGTTTTAACAGGTTCATGAAAACACATGTCAATTCCTCATGGGTGATACTGCGGATGCAATTCCTGAATGCTGCTTTTTGCTGGTACTGAGCGAAGCGGATATTTGTCTCTGAATAATTGTTGTGTTTCCTTAATAGAGCTGGTCTGTACGTACGCCTCCACAATGAATATTCGCTCTGGTATTGAATAAGTCATGCTTATTTAAAGAACAACTCTTTACATGTGTTTAGAACGTCTGACTTTTAAACAGCAACCAGAAGAGGTTATAAGCAACAACAATGACACAAAACACGCGGAAGTTACAATACAGCCAACATAATTACATTTTCAAGAAAAAAGAAAGAAAAGAAAACAATACCCTACATAATTTATTTTCCAAATCATATCACATGAGATGGGGCCGGTTTTATCTGCCCAACCCTGTATTAGCTTAACTGAAGGAAGTCCACGGTATTATTTTTTTAGGGAAAGATTTGTTTTCTTGCTTATTTTGTCTGTTTCTGTAGTTAAATGACTGAAGATACGACCATTTTCAGCAAAGTAAATTGTAATCATTATTCCACAATAACTCCGGTTAAATACATAAATTTCTCCTAAATACAACGTGACGGTCCACATCTGTGGAGTAACGGTTAGCGCGTCTGGCCGCGAAACCAGGTGGCCAGGTTCGATCCCCGGGTCGGGGCAAGTTACCTGGTTGAGTTTTTTCCAGGATTTTCCCTCAACCAAATATGAGAAAATGCTAGGTAGCTTTCGGTGGTGGACCGCGGACTCATTTCACCGGCATTATCACCTTCATCTCATTCAGTCGCTAAATAACCTAAGGCAACAACTGGATAATACCCACGGCAGAGCAATGTCGATAGTCGACGTTACTCGCTGGCCACTAGTCACCGGGCCGTACCGAGCCGTGCCAAACAAAACACAATCGAAATGGTGGTAGTAAAATTCGCGACTATATTCTTAAATAATTCACTGCATTAGTCAAGTGCAAGACTTCTGGCTTCTGTTGCATTCAAACAATTATAAAATACGGTAATTTAGTCCAGGGAGCATCCGTTTTTGATGCAAATATAATTTGTTTGGCTTGTTTCTTAAATAAAATTACGAAATGGCGTTCCTGTGCTTAACATTTAATAAAAAAAGAAATATAGCAAAACTGTTTTGTCTCGAGACTCTCATCTAAGTCACGTAATAGGTCACGTAATCTACTTCAATATATTTGCGCAAATATATCTTGTAGCTAACAGTGGTGCTATCTCTCAGTAATGTTCAGAACGAAGGAGGTAGAGAGAGAAAAGAAACAAATTTCTCCCTTCAACGACGCCACACACCAACGTCGTGTTCTTATGTTGGCAAGATTGTGTATTTACTTAAATTTGGTGCTAAACGTAACGGCACGGTTCAAAGATACCGTGGGAATTCTCCAGTTTAGCGAACCTAAGATGTTGGTAAAGCGTCGTAAAATAACCTACTAAAATTAAAAAAAAAAAAATCAACGCGACGTGCTTTTTTTCCGTGCAACTCTTCATCCATGCACGGCTTCGTATGTGTATTTGATTACAAAATGATTTCAATAATGTGTCATTGAATATTTCTAGTTGTTGGCCAATTGCACCAAACCTCGTTGGTGTTAATTCAATAATACTCAGTAAAATACAAAGATTAATACCAAATAAATTCATACTAACAGGGGATTACATTCTAACTAGGGCCTATACTTTATATTCATCAGGGTTTTCAAATCCCTACACATGACAATTTCCCACAGTAAATTTGGATAGTGGTACAGCTAAACTCCAGCGTAAGCCATCTAGCGGACTAACATGACACCTTCGGTCGGATACAGAGATGAGTCATTCCATGTCAAATCGAACACCTACGAAACATGACAACTTAGTATTTGCTCCAATTTTTTTTTATATTCTATTGATGAAATTAAATAACCCATGTGTAATTTTTTCGGGCTGACACAATTATTTAGTCATTTATTAAATGTTACATTTTCCGTAAATTTGGATGCAACGTATTATGAAAATGGTTCTACTGAAGATTCTATAAACCGCAGAAATTTCGTATTTATATAATTTTAAAGTGTAATAATTGCAGTATTATATACTAATTTTTAGTGTTCAATCAAAATATAAAATGGGTCCCTTTTTAGGGGGTTATATTTTTAAAATACGTTTTTATATATCAGGGACTTACTTCTAAAAAGGGAAAAAATTATCATTATATTCTTTGAAATGTTTTACGTAGAACTGCGTTGGTTTTAAAACGCTATTCGAATAAGTAGTCGCTGTGCAAATAATTTACTGATGGTGTGTTCGGGTTGGATTGAGTGAGACCGCGCGCCGGAGCATGCAGCTGCGATAGTGAGTAATACAGGGACATCATTTTATTTTTACTTGCATTTTTATTGTACCTGCATTTCTGAATGTACTTCACTCCTACCCCTTCACTAATGTCCTTGCTCCCGTCAGACACACAAACTTACGGCCACTGTTGCATTCGAAGTCTTCAAGCAGTGAAGTAAACACTGCAGTGTATAGTGTGTTTCAGAAATATGGTTGCGTTTTCTATAGAAGAAAGAACCTATATTAATAATATCGTACTAAAAATTATATTCGAGAAACGATAAATTCAATTTCAGAGAATATGCTTCAAAATGTTTTTAATAATATGCGTAAAGAATTGAAGCCTGCATTGTAATGAACGGCAACCATTTTCCAGCAACTTGTTTAAAAATTCAGATTAGCTTATTTTGAATTGAGGTGGCTACAAGCAAAGGAATACTAGTGACATTTGTAATAACATAAGTTAAGTGCATCCAGTGTAAGCTAAAGTATCTAAAATTTTAGTGGCAAAGGGATATTTTAATCTCATCATACATTAAAATTTAAATAAAAATTTCACCAATTTTACGAAAGTTTAAATATTTAAACCCCATTTTCTCAAAAGTAACTTACTGTAAGTGCACTTACAGCCCTTGACTTATGACCCCCTCAATTTAAATGCACTCTCTATATTGTATGTTAACATCAATAATTAATATGCTAAATAAAGTAGATATTACATAATGAACATAGCCGCCTGAAAAGTTGAGTTTTTGAAAAAAATGTTACTACTCTACTGTATTTTGATAAATTCCGTAAAAGTGGTGATCAAACTGAAAATCGTAATATCGTATTTCCCTACAACATAAATGGATACACTACTTTTCTCTCCTCCTATACTTAGTAAAATGATTTGTTTACATATTGCACTAGCAACATCAAACTCCTGTAATGGAAGTGGGCAACAGTGTTTCCGAGTATAGCCAGGTTAATGTTAAAAATGTTGGTAAAAATAAAGTGATGTCCCTGTGCATTATCAGTGGTGCGGTGTTACTTTACGTAAATAAACAGATAACCTCTATGAAAGCACGTAATGTCCCTTCAACACTCAGCAGTTTCTCTTTAATTTATCTAACAATAATTTCTAAGTCTTTCAGAGTAGGTATCGTGTTGTGTTGTGAAGTCAAACACCTGTATACGAAACGCGACCACTTAGTATTTGCTTAAATCTTCTAAAATATGTTCTGCAGATCAAAATAAGAGGTCTGTAATTTTTTTCTGGGATCATACTTTAATATTTTACTATTTATACCCTTTTAATTACAGTATATGACAAATTCATGCACGACGCAGTATGAAAATGCTCATTGTTAAGATTCTATGCATCATAGACGTTGAGTCAGTGGCGGTTCCTCGGGGGAGGGAAGGGAGAAACGTCCTCCTCAAATTTTTCTTCATTTGAAAGTAAATACCAAATAAAATATATGCCTTGAAATTCAAGGAAAATTCGATAATTTTTAAGTTCACAGCTATAAGAAAGCCTCAATTGATCGAGTTTTAAACGATGCGCGCTCATGTGTTGCTAGAAAACTGTAAGAAAGTTGCGAGATTGTCTGTGTGGAGGAAAGCCAATCCATTCCTCCTCTACTGCAGTTAACACACATAGACAACAGCGCACTAGCGGCCAGAGAAAGAAGCAGAGTTTTAAAGCGAGTAAATGAACGGAGAGGGAGGAGATCCGCCTCTGAATCAGTCATGGGCGGGAAATAGAAACCGAACGAGCACAGAATGCATAGAGTAGATATAAACAGCTTGGAGGTGAAGCCGCTTTTGTGGACAGTCGCCATTATGATGCTACCAAAACATTGGGCTCCCGGTTAGCACATGGGCAGTTGATTGTGATGTTGCATCGTTGTTTTAATTAATAAATTAACTAATTTCAATATGCCTACATGTTCTGCGTATGGCTGCACAAACAGGTTTCCAAAAAAAAATCCTGGAATAACTTTTCACGGGTAAATATGCATGTGTGAAATGTACTTATTACCGGTAGGCTAGATACGGTAATGAATGATTTAGCCTAAGTTAGTCGGTTAGATTCGTATTGTTCACGTATTAGTTTGATTAAGAGAAAGGATTAGTGTATTGATATTATTGTAATTAATTTTTATAATCACGAAATCAGACATGCCTTGCAGACTTAGCATCTACGAGCGAAGCTAACCTAACAACCCATGTTGGAAGTTTGTGTCGAGTGCTATAGAAAATGGGTGTACCGAGGTTTCTCTTAAACCGAATGCAAGTATTCGTTTGATGAAGAAAAAGAAATAGTGTATTAATATTATTGTAATTAATTTTTATAATCACGAAATCAGACTTATGCTTTACAGACTTAGTAGCTTCATTAACTCGGTCGTGAACTGACTTGACCCACTTGGTAATAAAACTTCACTTTTGTTCGCCGTTATAATCTAATTATATACTATAAACGAAGAGCCTATCAAATATTATATTGTTAAGAGCATTCCATTTTTTCTCTAAACAAAATCGGAACATCTATACGAAATACTGGCAAAAGGAAGAGAATGATAATTTGCGTTAAGAAGCAAGTTTCATTATTAAATCGAAGCAAATGGATCAACCTATAAAAGTAATTATTATAGGGTAGCATTTTTATTGGACTAGTAGCAAAATAAGGTCAAACTGTTATTTTCCTTTTTTATCATTATTGTTTGTTTAACCTTCCAGATTATCTATTAAATACCATACTGCAATTTGAAGAGCTGCCAATTTAAATAACCTGTATATATGTGATTTATCGATGACAGTTTCGTAATTTTTGCTAAAAATACGTGCATAGCGATTCTGTATTACGAAACAAACAAGAAAGTGTGAGTCCTACAAGAAATTAGGGACATATGGAATTCTTATTATCATAAGATCTTCTATAACGTAATAGCTATTTTGCAATGTTTTGGTAGCAACAAGATGGCGTCAGGTCCATCAAACCGTCTTCACTCCGTCCAATGGTATTAAGATGCTAGTGTCTACTCTATTGTATTCTGTGCTCGTTGTATTTCTCACTTCTCCGCTACGGCGTGGTAGGAGCTCGGAGTCTTGCCGTGGACTGGTCCGTGTATGCGGAGCAGATTTGCCAACCTCGGAACTACATTTCCAGCCACATCTGTATCAAAATCCACCTACTTTGCTCTAAAACAACCTACCTATGAAATGTTGTACTTGTAAATATTATTATTATTATTATTATTATTATTATTATTATTATTATTATTATATTATTATGGTTATATTATTATTATTATTATTGCTGTTTCATAGTAAACACCTAAACAGAGAACCAAACGAACAAAAAAGTGAGGTTCCCTTTACAAACGACTACCTGAATTTTCTAAAGAACACGGGTCTCTTGATTTACAGCGGTCAAAGATCCCGAACTTAAATTTACTACTGAATGACAGCTGTTATACTAACCTACTTTGTATGAAAGCACTTTAAAGTAAAGTAACGATAAATTTAGAATTGTTTATCCAAATAAAAATATGAAAATAAACCAAAATAACGCTCGCAATTATCTTTAAAGGAGCAGTCCGCGATAAAATTAAGTTGGCTTTAATCAAACACGTTTTTCAATCTAAGTAGAATGTAATTTACCGCATGTCAATGCGAGGCATGGTTCTTGAGTTACTGACTCCGCACAAATACTTATGACGTCACAGCCACTGAACTGGTGTGATTGCGTAGTAGACCGAGAACATCTCCAAGTGCAGTGCTTTGTATTAAAATAACTAATCTTCTCTCGTCGTAGTAAACGTGAACAGAATTTCGACTTAGTTATGATTGTGTGAAGTCATGTTTTGCTTTTCATTTAATCATAAAACCAGCACATACCAATGTTGTGGTTTTATGTAGACGTATTTTCTTTTATATGAACGATTTTGAACTATAGTAGACTAAACAGAAGAAATTGTATCGTTATACAATTTAAAATGCCGTGGTGTTGTGATTTTTCGTGTTCAGAGGGAACAACAAAAACAGAACATGAAGAAGGGGTATCATTTCATGTATTTCCGAACAGAGAAAAGTTACTGCAAAGATTTAAAACATGGGTGAAGAAAATCAACAGAAAAGGTTTTACACTATCGAAAACTACTGTTGTCATTTCCGTGAAACTGATTTTGAAGAATCGTCTTTACTAAAAAAACGTTTAATGAAAGACAATAGAACTCCTATGAAAATTAAGAAAATTTCTGTCCCTTTCCTATTTTTGAAAGGAGAATCTCCCAAGACAGTTCTGATCTACGCGCTCCTCTGCTTATAAATGAAAGAAGGTCGTCGAAGAAGCGATAGCAAGTTGCAGTGATGCACCTATAGCTGAAAATATTGACGTGTGTGTAGTTCACGATGAGGCTGAAAATTCACAGGAACCTAATATAAACAAAGTTGTGCAGTGTGAGATAGGGTGCGAGACGCTATTATATAATTTATTTCAAGAAATAGTCT